>NW_024737404.1:0-3501 GCF_018991925.1 Homarus americanus
CACATGGCTCAGTGAGCCCCTACATTCTTCTCTGCTTTAGAGAGGGCACGACTAGCATACGCTATTGGGAGTTGCTTTCCTTTTCTCTCTGGTGATAACACTGCCCCTAACCCACTATAGCTGACGTCTGTGGATATCATAAAAGGTTTCGAAAAGTCTGGAAAGCAAAGGATGGGCGCTCTAGTAAGGAGGTCTTTCAATTCAACAAATGCACAATGTTGCTGTTCTTTCCACTTGAAAGGTACATCTTTCTTAAGTAAATCAGTTAAAGGAAAAGCTATTTTTGAATATCCCTATAATAAAGGAACGATAAAAACCCGCCACGCCAATGAAAGATATTTACGGATGGCCTCAACTTTGCTAACATCAAGACTAACTCCGTCTTGGTCAACCACAAGCACTAAATGCTATATTCTCGGTTATAAAAACTTACTTTTTGACAATTTTAACTTTAAATTAGCATCTTGTAGTTTAGCTAACACATGTTCCAGTCTCACGAGGTGTGAGGACACGTCTGGATACATGACAATTATGTCATCCAGGTAAACTACAGGACTTCAGAACCAAAAGTGGAACGAAAGATACTTGTCATCAACAGAAAACGTAATCGGGCTACTATGTAGTCCAAAAGGCATGCATAGGAATTCCCAATGTTAAAGGTCGACTTTCCTCGTCCAATGGCACTTGCCAGAAACCTGATAGCAAGTCCAGAGTTTAAAAATCTTTACTCTGTCCTAGACTCTTCAACAGATCTCCCAACACAGGCATTGGGAAACGATCGGGATAGCGACTAAGTTAAGACGACGATAGTCTACACAGGGCCTCCAGGTACCGTCTGGCTTTGGGAAAAGTAACAACGGAGAATTCCAAGGTGAATTAGATGCTTGTATACGCCTTGGGCAAGCATGTCCTCTACACACTTGTCTACCATTGCTCTCTGCGAATGAGGGAAGCGGTATGCAGGTATGTAGATGGGATTAGTGCCTGGTGGCAAGTCAATGTGGTCTTGAACAAGGTGGGTCTGTCCCAGAGGTTCTCCCTTGAGTGCTATGGCTGACCTGCATTTGTTGAGCAAGTCTAACAGTGTAGGTAAGGCCTTGGTGAATCCTGTGGGAGAATATGGTTAGCGTTAATTAATGAAGGGGGACTTGTCGTTCTGGGGTTAGATGATTGTTCAGTATCACACTGAGTTGTGAGTACGTTAGGCACTGTGTTAGTTACAACGACCTGAAAATCATTGAGTTCTTCGTCTTTAATGGATCCCTTAGGAACAGAGAATGCAACAACCTCCGTACCACGCCTGAGACGTTGATGAAAGGGGAGTCTACTGGCCAAGTAGAGTTTCACCGTTCCATCATGACTCTGGAGTAGCGAACAGTCTATATTAATCCCTCTCGCCTTTACCGTGGGCGGCTCGGAGAGACAGCAAATCATAAACCTAGAATCATTATGATTGAGACCGTATTGCTCGAACCAGTTAGTATCTAGCTTGAGGGAAACTGCGGTTAACTGATCAGGGCTCAGGTGTACATCATGTGTTAGTTTCCTCGGGCACACACCAGAGAAGTAATAAGTGTTAGTTTGTGTGCCAACCCCACCGCTGAATTGAAGACTTCATCTAATTGGTCATTTCCTTGTGGGAGAATCTTTCTATCTAAATTAATCGGTACAGAAACCTCGTTAACTTCAGACAACGTGTCGACCAGTCCGTAATTACGTATGGTATTAGGAGTTTGACGTACATACGCGGCTAAACTAAAGATTTCTTGGTCGACAGTAATTAAATTCTCATGGGGGACTATTACTATTCGGTGGGTTTTCATCGTCGGAAAGCCGATTAACAAATGCCCTGGAATGGAAATTCCGTCCGCCACATAGGTCAAACAATCTATATGAGTATTCCCCAATTTAAATTTAAGCTGTACGGCACCTGTAACGTTAACTCCTGGACCATCTATACCTGTAATACGAGGTAGTTGAATGTCTGTCCAATAATAGGAATCTGTAGCTAAAGTATTTAAAACATGAGAATCTATGACATTAACTTCAGCACCTGTATCTAGAAAGACTGAAATGTTAGTCTGATCCACTTGACTCCGCACAATGGGTGGTGAAAGGTATTAAAGATCTGGGATAAAGACAACACTTGTGGATCACAGATACCGGAAACTGATAAAGTATCATTATTTAAGTGGTTACCTGAGGAGGCAAACTGTAGGTTTCCCGTTGTGGAAGAACAACTGTGTTAGGGTTCACCTGTGACTGAAGGAACTGTTGATATCTATAGCACTCTAGTGGTTGTTATAATCATGGTCGTGGTTGTTATAATCATGGTCATGGTTGTTATAATCATGGTCGTGATTGTTATAATAAGTGTCTCTTTCTTCTTTATGTGTTACCTCATGATTCTTTTTACCTACATTTAACCGACTAATTTCTACATGTTATCATCCAAATACGTGTACTGATTTTTGTTTTACTTTCTCTGTCCTTCCTTTGTCTCCTTCTCTAGTCTCCTTCTCTACTATCCTTCTATACCATTCTTATTCTGTCCTTCCATCCCTCCATTCATACCTCCACCTCTCACTATCCCTCTCTCCCATCTCCTTTCCTCGCTCGCCTCTTAAGGATAATAATGCTTCAGTCTCTCTTCTTCTCCTTCTCTTCTCCCTTTCTATCTTCTCCATGCATTCCTGTTATTATCTATTTATCTCTTCTCCTTTTCCATGTTCAGTCAACCACAGGAATAAGTATACTGTACACACTGTAGTTGTAGGGTCCGAAAATGGTCTGGTAGCGTTGAAACTGCGCATCCAAACGCATGATGAAACTCAGCTCCCCCCCACCTGTTATCTCTAACTATTTTCTGTTTCCCCTTCTTTATTCCTCTATTTACTCATCTTCCTTCCCTTACTAATCCAAACAACATTAAAAATAAGTAGGCTAAGAGAAAAAGTGGGGGGAGGAGGAGGAAGCCATACGATAACTGCAATCATGGGCTGACAGCGTACAGCGAATGAGGGTGCGCCAAGTCCATAGATTTGCATCGTTTTCCAGCGTAAATAGAATGGTTAATTAATGCCTTCCTAAAGAAACCATCGACATGGGACCAGGTTTGTTCCACTCTACGATTTTTTTGCGATTTTTCCACCAAGTTTGATGAAAAACGATTGTACCGTTTCGGCTGCCCAGAACAGACACACAGACAGACAGACAGACAGACAGACACACGCCTATTCCTATAGTATATTAGATGGTTAACTGGTGAAACCGAAAAGAACCCTTTAAGTCTGTATGTGTCCAAGGGCTCAAATTTACCTTAACTCTTATTCCACAGAAATCTAGTGAAGTCTTGATCTTCTGATTGTAGACCTATCCATAAGAAAGACTTTGAAATGTCTGCCGTGTAAGCCAGGGATTTGTCCTGAACTTTATCATCACCCTACCTATGTCTTCCACTGATGAGGGTTCTTTATACAGGGAATCCTTTAAAGACACTCT
>NW_024737405.1:0-29124 GCF_018991925.1 Homarus americanus
TCAATGTACTTCGTTCAATTACGTATTACTTGTGTTGTGTTGTGTTATGAAATTGTGTTGTGTTGTATTGTAGGGAGAGTTGTGTTGTGGATATAGGGAGAGTTGTGTTGTGTAGTATTGTAGAGTTGTGTTGTGTTGTATTAGTAGAGAGTTATGTTGTGTTGTATTATAGGAGAATTGTGTTGTGTTATGTGTAGGAAGTTATGTTGTGTTATGATAGGGAGAAGTTATGTTGTGTTGTATTAGAAAGAGTTGTGTTATGTTAGTATTAGCAAGAGAGTTATGTTATATTGTATTGTAAGAAAGTTATGTTATGTTATATTAGCAAGAGAATTATGTTGTGTAATGTGGAGAGTTATGTTGTGTTGTATTATAGGGAGGGGATTATGTTATGTATTGTAGAGATTGTGTTGTGTTATATTGCTAGGGAGAGTTATGTTTGTATTGTATTGTAGGGAGAGGGTTGTGTTGTGTTGTATTGTAGGAAGAGTTGTGTTGTGTAATGTGTAGGGAGAGTTGTGTTGTGTTGTATTGTAAGGAAGTTGTGTTATGTGTAATATGTAGGGAGGGTTGTGTTGTGTTGTATTGTAGGGAGAGTTTTGTTGGTTGTGTTTTACTGTAAGAGGATTGTGTTGTGTTGTATTGTAGGGAGAGTTGTTTTGTGTTGTATTGTAGGAGGTGTTGTGTTGTGTGTGTGTAGGGAGGTGTGTTATGTGTTGTATTGTAGAGAGTTTTGTGTTGTATGTGTTGTATTGTAGGGAGGTTGTGTTGTGTATTGTATAGGGAGAGTGTGTTGTGTTTGTATTGTAGGGAGAGTTGTGTTGTGTTGTATTTTAGAGAGTTGTGTTGTATGTATGTAGGGGAAAGGATTGTGTTGTGTTGTGTTGTAAGGGAGAGTTATGTTGTTGCTATTGTAGGGAGAGTTGTGTTGTATGTATTAGGAGAAGTGTTGTGTTATGTTTACTATAAGGAGAATTGTTGTGTTATATTATAGAAGAGATTATGTTGTGTTATTGTAAGGAGTGTTGTGTTGTATTGTAGGGGGAGAGTTGTGTTGTGTTGTGTGTATTGTAGGGGATTGTGTTGTGTTGTATTGTAGGGAGAGTGTGTTGTGTATGTGTAGGAGAGTTATGTTGTGTAGGGAGGATTGTGTTGTATGTTGTATTAATAGGGGATTGTGTTTGTGTAGTATTTAGGGAGAGTTGTGTTGTGTTGTATTGTAGGAGAGTTAATGTTGTGTTGTATTATAGGGAGGATTGTGTTGTGTTGTATTGTAAGAGGATTGTGTTGTGTTGTTGTAGGGAGGATTGTGTTGTGTTGTATTGGGGAAAGTTGTGTTGTGTTGTATTTAAATGGAGAGTTGTGTTATTTGAATGTAAGAGTTATGTTGTGTTGTATTGTAAGAGTTGTGTTGTGTAGTATTAGGGAGGTGTGTTGTGTTGTATTGTAGGGAGGATTGTGTGTGTTGTATTGTAGGAAGTTGTGTTGTGTTATTGTAGGGAGAATTGTGTTGTGTTGTATTGTAGGAGAGTTGTTTTATGTGTAATATTGTAGGGAAGCTAGTTGTGTTGTATTTATAGGGAAGTTATGTTGTGTTATGTTAGGGAAAGTGTGTTATGTTATGTGTAAGAGAATTGTGTTGTGTTGTATATGTAGGAGAATTGTGTTGTGTTGTATTGTAGGGAGAGTTGTGTTGTGTTGTGTGTAAGGGAGTTGTGTTATTATATTGTAGAGAGTTGTGTTGTGTTGTGTTGTGTTGTAGAGAGTTGTGTTGTGTTATGTATTGTAGGGAAGTTGTGTTGTGTGTAGTATTAGGGAGAGTTGTGTTGTGTTGTGTTGTAGGGAGAGTTGTGTTGTGTTGTATGTAGAGAGTTTTGTTGTGTTGTATGTGTAGGGAGAGTTGTGTTGTGTTGTATTGTAGGGAGGATTGTGTTGTATTGTAGGGGAGGGGATTGTGTTGTGTATGTGTTGTGGGGAGAGTTTGTTGTGTTGTATTGTAGGGAGGATTGTGTTATGTTGTAGGGAGTTGTGTTGTGTTGTATTGCAGGGAGAGTTGTGTTGTGTTTTAGGCAGAGTTGTGTTGTGTTGTATTATAAGGAGAGTTTTGTTGTGTTGTGTTGAAGGGAGAATTGTGTTGTGTTGTATTGTAGAGAGGTGTGTTGTGTTGTATATTGTAGGGAGAAGTTGTGTTGTGTTGTATTGTAGGGAGAGTTATGTTGTGTTGTATTGTAGGGAAAAGTTGTGTTGTGTTTATTAGGAGAGTTGTGTTGTGTTGTATTGTAGGGAGAGTTATGTTGTATTGTATGTAGGGAGAGGATTGTGTTTGTGTTGTATTGAGGAAGAGAGTATTGTGTTGTAAGAGAAGTTGTGTTGTGTTGTATTGTAGGGAGAGTTGTGTTGTGTTGTATTGGCAAGGAGAGTTGTGTTGTGTTGTATTGGAGGGAGATTTGTGTTTGTATTGTAGGGAGGGTTGTGTTGTGTTGTTATTGTAGGGGAAAGTTGTGTTGTGTTGTTATTTGTAGGGAGGATTATGTTGTGTTGTATTAGGGAGAGTTGTGTTGTATTGTAGTGTAGGGAGAGTTGTGTTGTGTTGTATTGTAGGAAGAGGTGTTTGTGTTATAGGGAGAGTTGTGTTTGTGTTGTTTGTAGGAAGTTGTGTTGTGTTGTATTAAGGAGGATTGTGTTGTGTTGTATTAGAAGGGAGGAGTTATGTTGTGTTGTATTGTAGGGAAGTTGTGTTGTGTTGTATTACAGGAAGTTATGTATGTTGTGAAGGATTGTGTTGTGTTGTATTGTAGGAGAGTTGATGTTGTGTTATGTGTTAGTAAGGAAGGAGTTTATTGTGTTGTGTTGTGTGTGAGAAGTTGTTATGTATTGTGTTGTGTTGTGTGTAGGGAGAGTTGTGTTGTGTTGTATTGTAGGAGAGTTGTGTTGTGTTGTGTGTAGGGAGAGAGTTGTTATATGTGTATTGTGTGTTGTATTGTAGGGAGAGTTTTATGTATTGTGTTGTGTTGTATTACAGGGAGAGTTGTGTTGTGTTGTAAGCAGGATTGTGTTGTGTTATGTATTAGGGAGGATTTTGTTGTGTTGTATTGTAGGGAAGTTGTTTTATGTTGTATTGTAGGGAGAGTTGTGTTGTGTTGTATTGTAGGGAGGATTGTGTTGTGTTGTATTGTAGGGAGAAGTTGTGTTGTGTTGTATTATAGGGAGAAGTTGTGTTGTGTTGTGAAGCAGGGGATTGTGTTGTGTTGTATTGTAGGGAGAGTTGTGTTGTGTTGTATTAGAAGGGGGATATTATGTGTTGTATTGTAGGGAGGTTGTGTTGTGTTGTATTGTAGGGAGGGATTGTGTTGTGTGTTGTATTGTAGGGAGAGTTGTGTTGTGTTGTATTATGGGGAGAAGTTGTGTTGTGTTGTATTAGCAGGGAGAGTTGTGTTGTGTTTTATTGTAGGAGGGAGTTGTGTTGTGTGTTGTATTGTAGGGAGAAGTTGTGTTGTGTTGTAGGGAGAGTTGTGTTGTGTTGTATTGTAGGGAGGTTGTGTTGTGTTGTATTGTAGGGAGAGTTGTGTTGTGTTGTATTGTAGGGAGAGTTGTGTTGTGTTGTAGGCAGAGTTGTGTTGTGTTGTATTGTAGGAGGATTGTGTTGTGTTGTATTGTAGGGAAGAAGTTGTTATGTATTGTGTTGTGTTGTATTGTAGGGAGAGATTATTATGTATTGTGTGTTGTGTTGTATTGCAGGGAAAGTTGTTATATTGTGTTGTGTTGTGTAGGGAAGAAGTTGTTATGTATTGTGTTGTGTTGTATTATGGGGAAAATTGTTATGTATTGTGTTGTGTTGTATTGAAGGAGAAGTTATTTATGTATTGTGTTGTGTTGTATTGTAGGGAGAAAGTTGTTGTATTGTGTTGTGTTGTATTGGGGAGGTTGTGTTGTGTTATTATTAGTGTTGTATTGTATTGTAAGGGGAAAGATGTGTTGTGTTTTATTGTAGGAGAGTTGTGTTGTATTGTATTGAGGGAGAGTTTTGTTGTGTTGTATTGTAGGGAAGAGGTGTTGTATTGTATTGTAGGAGAGTTGTGTTGTGTTGTATTGTAGGGAGAGTTTTGTTGTGTTGTATTGTAGGAAGAGGTGTTGTGTTGTATTGTGGAGGATTGTGTTGTGTTGTAGGAGAGTTGTTGTAGGGAAAGTCGTGTTGTATTAGGGAAAGTTGTGTTGTGTTGTATTGTGAGGAGTTGTGTTGTGTTGTATTGTAGGGAGAGTTGTGTTGTGTTGTATTGTAGGGAGAGAGTTGTTATGTATTGTGTTGTGTTGTATTGTAGGGAGAGAGTTGTTATGTATTGTGTTGTGTTGTATTGCAGGAGGTTGTGTTGTGTTGTAGGCAGAGTTGTGTTGTGTTGTATTGTAGGGAGAGTTGTGTTGTATTGTATTGTAGGCAGAGTTGTGTTGTGTTGTATTGTAAGGAGAGTTTGTTGTGTTGTATTGTAGGGAGATTGTGTTGTGTTGTATTGTAGGGAAGAGGTGTTGTGTTGTATGTACGAGAGTTGTGTTGTGTTGTATTGTAGGGAGAGTTGTGTTGTGTTGTATTGTAGGGAAGAGGTTGTGTTGTATTGCAGGGAGAGTTTTGTTGTGTTGTAGGCAGAGATTGTGTTGTGTTGTATTAGGAAGTTGTATTTATGTTATGTAGGAGAGTTGTGTTGTGTTGTATTGTGGAAGAGTTGTGTTGTGTTGTAGGGAGAATTGTGTTGTATGTTATTGTAGGAGAGTTGTGTTGTGTTGTATTATGGAGAGAGTCATGTTGTGTTGTATTGTAGGGAAAGTTGTGTTGTATGTTATGTAGGGAAGTTGTGTTGTGTTGTATTGTAGGGAGAGTTGTGTTATGTGTATTGTAGAAGATGTGTTGTGTTGTATTGTGAGAGGATTTTGTTGTGTTGTATTGTAGGGAAGGTGTTGTGTTGTATTGTGGGGAGGTTGTGTTGTGTTGTAGGGAGAGTTGTTGTGTTGTGTGTAGGGAGAGTATGTGTTGTGTTGTAGGGAGGTTGTGTTGTGTTGTATTGTAGGGAAGTTGTGTTGTGTTGTATTGTAGGGAAAGTTGTTATGTATTGTGTTGTGTTGTATTGTTGAGAGAGGTTATATATTGTGTTGTGTTGTATTGCAGGGAGGGTTGTGTTGTGTATGGTAGAGTTGTGTTGTATTAGGGAAAGTTGTGTTGTATTATTGTAAACAGAGTTGTGTTGTGTTGTATTATAGAGAAGTTTTGTTGTGTTGTATTGTAGGGAGGGGTTGTGTTGTGTTGTATTATAGGAAGAGGTGTTGTGTTGTATTGTACTGAGAGTTGTGTTGTGTTGTATTGTAGGAGAGTTGTGTTGTGTTTATGTTTGTAGGGAGAAGTTGTGTTGTATTGCAGGGAGGTTTTGTTGTGTTGTAGGCAGGATTGTGTTGTGTGTTGTATTGTAGGAGAGTTGTGTTGTGTTGTATTGAAGGGAGAGTTGTGTTGTGTTGTATTGTAGGAGAGGTTTGTGTTGTGTTGTAGGGAGATTGTGTTGTGTTGTATTGTAGGGAGGTTGTGTTGTGTTGTATTGTAGGGAAGTCATGTTGTGTTGTATTGTAGAAAGTTGTGTTGTGTTGTATGAGGGAGAATTGTGTTGTGTTGTATTGTAGGGAGGATGTGTTGTATGTATTGTATTGTAGGAAAAGATGTGTTGTGTTGTATTGTAGGGAGAGTTTTGTTGTGTTGTTTGTAGAAGGGTGTTGTGTTGTATTGTAGGAGAGAGTTGTGTTGTGTTGTTGGAGGTTGTGTTGTAGGGTTGTATTGAGGGAAAGTCGTGTTGTGTTGTATTGTGGGGAGAGTTGTTATGTATTGTGTTGTGTTGTATTAGAGGAAGTTGTGTTGTGTTGTAGGCAGAGTTGTAGTTGTGTTGTATTGTGGGAGAGTTTTGTTGTTGTATTGTAGGGAGAGTTGTGTTGTATTGTATTGAAGAGGAGGATTTTGTTGTGTTGTATTGTAGGGAAGAGGTTTTGTGTTGTATTGTAGGAGAGTTGTGTTGTGTTGTATTGAAGGAGAGTTGTGTTGTATTGTATTGTAAGGAGAGTTGTGTTATGTTGTATTGTAAGGAGATTATGTTGTATTATATTGTAAGAGATGTGTTGTGTTGTATTAGAGAGAGTTGTGTTGTGTTGTATTGTGAGAGGATTTTGTTGTGTTGTATTGTAGGGAAGAGGTGTTGTGTTGTATTGTAGGGAGAGTTGTGTTGTGTTGTATTGTAGGGAGAGTTGTGTGTTGTATTGTATTGTAAGGGAGAGTGTGTTGTGTTGTATTGTAGGGAGAGTTGTGTTGTATTGTATTGTAGGGAGGATTGTGTTGTGTTGTATTGTAGGGAGGATTGTGTTGTGTTGTATTAAGGAGAGTTGTGTTGTGTTATTGTAGGAAAGTTGTGTTGTGTTGCATTGTAGGAGAGTTGTGTTGTGTTGTATTGTAGGTGAGTTGTGTTGTATTGCATTGGTGGTGTTGTGTTGTACTGTAGGGAGAGTTTTGTTGTGGGGTTGTGCTGTGGTATGAAAGCAGTGTTGTGTATTGTATAGGGAGAGTTGTGTTGTATTGTTGTACTATTTGTCTGTCTGTCTGTCTGTCTGTCAGTCTGTCATTTTCTATCCGTCTCTACCTGCTTGTCTCTGTATGTCTGTTTACCTGTCTCTCTCTCTCTCTGTCTGTGTGCCTGCCTAAGTCTGTCTGTCTGTCTTTGTCTGTCGTTCTCTAATTCCGTCTGTCTGTCTTGTCTCTCTCTGCCTGTCTCTCTGTTTTTCTAACTGTCTTTGTCTGTCTCTTTGTTGTCTGACTGTCTCTGGCTGTCAGTCTCTGTCTATCTGACTTTTTGTTTGCCAGTCTCTGTATGTCTATTTCTCTGTCAGTCTCTGTCTGTCTATTGGTCTCTTCTCTTTCTGTGTATGTCTCTGCCTGTCTGTCTCTCAGTCTCTGTCTGTCTTTGTATCTCATTCTGTCTGTCACTTTCTGTCTGTCTGTCAGTTTGTCTCGGTCTTTCACTTTCTGTCTGTCTGTCTGTTTGTCTGTGTCTAAAACTTTCTGTCTATCTGTCTGACTCTGTCTGTCTGTCGGTCTCTGTCTGTCTGTGTGTGTCTCAGTCTCTGTCCGCCTTTGTATCTTAATATCTGTCTGTCTCAGTTTTTCCATGTTTGTCAATTTGTATCTGTCTGTCTGTCTCAGTCTGTTTGTCTGTGTCTGCCTCGGTCTGTCTCAGCCTCTCTGGGGTTTTTCACTGTGTCGGTCTCTGCCTGTCTGTTCTGTTTGTCTGTCTGACTTTCTGTCACTGTTTGTCTATATCTTTCTGTCTGTCTGTCTGCCTTTGTCTCTGACTGTCTGTCTGTCAGTCTCTGTTTGTCTCTACCAGTTTGTTTGTCTGGCTGTCTGTATGTCTTTCTCTAATTCTGTGTTTCTGTCTGTGTGTCTGCCTCTGTCTGTTTCTCTTTTTCTTGTTTGTCTCTCTCTGTCTGTCAGTCTAACTGGCTATATCTGTCTCTCGGTCTGTCTGACTGTCTCTGTTTGGCTGGCAGTCTCTGTCTATCTGACTGTCTCTGTTTATCTGTCAGTCTCTGTCTATCTATCTGACTGTCACTGTTTGTCTGTCAGTCTCTGACTGTCTCTGTTTGGCTGCCAGTCTCTGTCTGTCTGACTGTCTCTGTCTCTCTGACTGTCATTTTGTCTGTCAGTCTCTGTGTATCTATCTGACTGTCTCTGGCTGTCATTATCTGTCTGTCTAACTGTCTCTGGCTGTCAGTCTCTGTCTGACTCTGTCTGTCTGACTGTCTCTGTTTGGCTGTCAGTCTCTGTCTGTCTGACTTTCTCTGTCTGTCTGACTCTCTCTGTCTGTCTGACTGTCTCTATTTTTCTGTCAGTCTCTGTCTGCCTGACTGTCAGTCTCTGTCTGTGCCTTTTTATTGAGAAGGGTTGTCAGTGAGGTTGGGTATGTTTGGGTTGGTTCTGGAGGACTGGAAGTATTTCTGTGGGGTTTTATTTCGGGTGGGGGGGGGTGATATTAGTATGGTTAGTGGTTGGTTGTTTGGTTAGTGGTTGGTTGTTTGGTTAGTGGTTGGTTGTTTGGTTAGTGGTTGGTAGTTTGGTTAGTGGTTGGTTGTTTGGTTAGTGGTTGGTTGTTTGGTTAGTGGTTGGTTGTTTGGTTAGTGGTTGGTTGTTTGGTTAGTGGTTGGTTGTTTGGTTAGTGGTTGGTTGTTTGGTTAGTGGTTGGTTGTTTGGTTAGTGGTTAGTTGTTTGGTTAGTGGTTAGTTGTTTGGTTAGTGGTTAGTTGTTTGGTTAGTGGTTAGTTGTTTGGTTAGTGGTTAGTTGTTTGGTAGGTTGTTTGGTTAGTGGTAGGTTGTTTGGTTAGTGGTTGGTTGTTTGGTTAGTGGTTGGTTGAGTTGGATTATTTTTTATTTATTTTTTTCCCTTGGGCTTATACAGGCTTTCTGCATTTGCGGGGTGAACTTTTGCACTCTCCACGGGACCTCATTGGCGTCACTTCTACAAGGACAGCCCCGTTCCTTGAGGGAGGCTTGTGTACAGGTACCATGCACCCCTCCCCGACCTCATTGGCTAAGGGAGGCGTCTAAGTCATCTGTATGTTAGGTTTTTGTTTTGGGAGGAATCGATGGGTGGGATTTTTTATTTTTTTATTTTTTTAGGGAGGGGGGTTGTTAGTGGAGGTTGGGTAAGATAAGTTTTGCTAGGGATGAGTAGTTGGGAGTTTTTTAGGGAGGGGGGTGTTAGGTTTTGATATGGGGGTGGTTGTTGGGTATTATTAGGGGTTGGTTGTGTTGTGTATAGGGAGGGGCATCGGGTCACTGTATCTGCCTGTTAATAATATAGGGGAGGTGGGTAGGGCGTTCATGTAGGTGTCTCTTTGGGGTGATGATTAAATCTTAACGTAGCAAAGCAACAATCCACATTAGCTCCGGACCTCCCTCTTTGGGGTGAAGGATGACCAGTGTGTGTTATGGATGAATCTTATTGCCATGGTGTCGTTGAATGTCACTTCTAGGAATGTGCTTGTTTGTTTGACACTAATGGGTGTAGGGTTGTCGATGTTAGGGTTTAGGTAGGTACAGTCTCGTTCAAGATTCTTCAAACACTGCTGGAGACAGCTGGCAACTCAAGGCCATTTGTGTACTATTCTACGTAGTAGAAATTATGAATGAATGTAAAAGTGACCGTTACTTAATTAATTGTTGGGCTTTATTGTTTCGTATTACATTATAACTTTCTGCTGGTATATACTGTTAATTTGATTTTAAAATGGATAGAGTAATGGGCCAACCTATATGAATTCATGTATAGATAATTAAACAAGTAAAAATCGGTAAGTATGTTAAAGAACATCATACATCGGGCACAGCTGTGTGCAGGCTGTTTATGAGGTTCCCTGTTTATCATTAATTTATACTAATATAATCTTCAAACGTTTAATCCCTTTCAGGTAATTAATCCAATCGACCTGGTCCCGGCGGTGCTAGACGGTGGTACGTAGTTCGTCATGCCACCGCCAGGGGTCTACTATCGGCTTTTCTGAAGGTCTATTTATGTTACATTTGTTGATTTTGTTGTTTTTCTTTGATAATTAATATATTTTCGTAGTTTTTCTCAGGATTTGTATGAATTTATACGCAAATAGCAGAGTTACAACTGTGTTGACGCTGTGTGTGGCCCTTTTACAGCCAATCTTGGCTACTAACTCAAGATAAAGAAGGAATCGCCGTAAATAAAAAGGTCTGGCGCTCTCGTCAGGCTCGACCGCTGTCACCCAAACTGAAACAGACCATTGATCCACCCGTAACCATAACGTGTCTGATTGAGTTGTTAAACAACAGGAACACTTTGGTAAAAGAAGGAATAATAACAACTTGGAACATTTGTAGGAATCTCTCCGTCTGTCTGTTGGTCTCTGTCTGTATGTCTCAGT
Organism: Homarus americanus; assembly: GCF_018991925.1. Classification (NCBI taxonomy): domain Eukaryota; kingdom Metazoa; phylum Arthropoda; class Malacostraca; order Decapoda; family Nephropidae; genus Homarus; species Homarus americanus. Next base: position 9,966 of record NW_024737405.1, read on the forward strand.
CTCTGTATGTCTTTGTATCTCAATCTTTGTCTGTGTGTCTCTGTGTCTGTTTCTTTGTGTCTGTCTGTCTGTTTGTCTGTGACAGATAGACAGAGACAAAGACAGACAGGCAGAGACAAGCAGAAAACTGACAGACAGACAGACAGACAGATAGAAACAAGAAAACAACAAAACAAAAACAACAACCAAAACAAAAACAACAACAAAACAAACAAAAAAACAAAAAACAACAAAACAAAACAGACAGATCGATAAGAAACTCAACACACCACACAGAGACAGACAGTAGACAGACTGAGAAGCAGATAAACCGTGAAAGACAGACAGACTGATATACTTTGTCTTTTCAGTCTGTTCAGGTTTTCATTCTGTATGTCTTTCTCACTTGTGTCTGTCTGTTTGTCCTTTTCTGTCTGTTTTTCTCAATCTCTGTCTCTTTGTCTTTGTGTGTCTGTCTCTGTCTGCCAGACAGACAGACAAACCGAGACAGACAGACAAAGATCGAGACACAAAGACAGATAGACTGAGAGACACACGGGCAGAGACACACACAGACAGACAGAGACCAACAGACAGAAATAGTTAGACAGACAGACAGAATTCGAAAGGTAGACAGGCAGAGGCAGACATACAGATAGACAGACAGCCAGAGACCTACATTGTGAGAAAGATATGACAGGCAGAGAAAGACGCAGACACACACAGTCAGACAGAGACAGACAAAGTGAGAAAGACAGACAGAGCGAGAAAGAATGACAGACAGACAGACAGGGTGAGAAAGACATACAAACAGACAGACATATAGTCAAAGTGATAAAGGTAGACAGACATACAGACAGATAGACAGAGACAGTCAGACCAAATGACAGACGGACAAAGACAATTAGACAAACATATATAGACAAAATGAGACTGTCAGACAGACAGACAGACAGAGACAGACATACAGACCGAAGCAGAGCGACAGATAACGAATGGGAGAAAGACATAGACATACAGAAACAGAAATAGACAGAGACAGACACTCAGACAGACAGACACTCAGACAGACATACAGAGACTGACAGACAGACAGACATACAGAGACTGACAGACAGACATACAGAGACTGACAGATAGACAGAGACAGACAGACATAGACTCACATTCAGACAGACAGAGACAGACACAGAGAAACAAAGAAAGATAGACAGAGACACACACAGACATAAAACAGACAGACAGACAGAAAGAGAGGGACAGACAAAAACAGAGAGACGGAGACAGAGACTAACACAGACGAAAGAGACAGACAGGCAGAGACAGTCAGACAGACGGGCAGAAACACTCTGTCTGTCTGTCTGTCGGTTTCTGTGTGTTTGTCTTTCTTACAATATCGGTCTCTGTCTCTCTGTCTGTCTCTGCCCGATTGCCTTTCTCACTCTGATTGCCTGTCTGTCCGTCTGCCAATCACTGTCTGTCTATCTCTGTGTGTCTGTCGCACTATGCCTGTCTGTGTTTTCTCTTGTATGTCTGTCTCTGTGTCTGTCTGACTGTCTGACTATCTCTGTCCGTCTGTCTGTTGGCCTCTGTCTGTCTGTGTGTATCTCTCGGTCTCTGTCTGTCTCTCTCAGAATTCAGATGAAAATTATGCCAACACAAAAATATATTTTACATACATATGAATAATATGTTTATACGTGAATCTGTATTACATAAACTAGATGATGTAAGAAATACAAAGGCGCTGATGTTCCAACTGAAAGGCGCAATAAAAGCAGTTTTCCTTATACACGAGATACAACAAACAAATAATGTAATATATAGTCAGCTAGATGACCCAAGCGAAGTATTAGGGTTGACTGCTAGATAACAAGATCATGTTATTTCTTTAAAGCAGTTTAGGTGAGGGGAACAACCGAAAAATATTCCAAGTTATTATTTGCCTTACCAAAGTTGGAGACATTTAACAAGAACTAACACACACATCAATAACACAGCTATAGCTATTTGAGTATAACTACAATCCTGAGAAAAACTACGTAAATATATGAATTATTAAAGAAAAACAACAAAAACACCAAATGTAACATAAACAGACCTTCCAAGCCGATAGTAGACTTCCTGGCGGTGGCCTGACGAACGACGTACCACCGTTCAGCACCGCCGGACCAGTCAGGCTAGCCCCTGCCAGTTGCTCACTTGAACTGATCACTAGGGTGGGTGACTTAGACACAAGACACTCACGAGTATTGCATTGATCCCTGCACTGCCCTTTAACTGGGTAGTGATGTTGGGAGCTGTCATCTCGCAAACCCCCCATCCTCGTTCATCCTGGGAGGTGGAGAATGGTACCATCCTCCAGTTGACAACGGAAGGTATCAGACCCACCGACTGGGAAGGGCGGAATCCTCCCCCATCCCATCCTCGCCCATCCTGGGAAGTGGAGAATGGTACCAACTGTCAGGCGCCAACGGAAGGTATCAGGACCCACAGACTGCGTGGAATCTCTCCACCACCCCCCCCACAAAAAAATCTCATCCCCACCCTGCACGTGTTCTGTATCAAGTTCTATCTACAGGAGCGAACACAAACACCTGTAGAGTTTCGTAGGTTCTATTTTAGGTAAATACAAATTCGTAATGAAGATGACATTGATCCCTGAACAGTTCTGACAAACCCGAGCAGCAAGTATGCTGGGGAGCTGTCATCTCGACCTAACTGTGACATCCTGATCATGAGATCTGCTGACAATGATCCCGAAGATGACATTGATCCCTGTATCAGTTCTTAACTGCGGTGATGCTGGGAGCCGTCATCTCGAAAAAAAACATCTCTCATCCCCTGCTGCCCATCCTGGGAGGTAGTGAATGGTACTATCCACCAGTTGCCAACGGAAGGTATCACGACCCACTGACTGGAAGAAGTGAACTTCCATCCCCAACCCAACCAGGAGGCGGTGAAATGGTACCATCCGTCATGCAGACGGAATAACAGATCCCACCGACCGGGGAAGGGCGGAATCTCATCCCCTCACCCATCCTCGCTCATCCTGGGAGGTGGTGAATGACCACTGACAACCCTCTATCCCCACCATCCTGAGAACAATGCCGTCAGGCAAGGATGGTATCACGACCCACTGATTGGGGCGAACCTCCATCCCTATCCTCCCCATCCTGGAGGTGGAGAATGGTACCCATCCACTAGTTGCCAACGGAATAGAATCACGACCCGACTGGAAGGAACTCCATCCCATCCCCATCCCCTCCCATCCTCATCCCATCCAAGGTGCCGATTTCTACCAACCACCTGAACTCCCCCATCCCTGTATTCCTCAACCTTCATGGGTGGAGTATCATCTCGACCTTTGACTGAATCTTGAATATGGCTATGAATATGGCTATAACTATGGGTGCCTCCACTCCATCCTGGGAGGTGGAGAATGGCACCATCCGCAGTTGGCAACGGAAGGTCAGGACCCACTGACTGGGAAGGTGTGAATCCCCCATCCCCCCATCCTCCCCCATCCTCGCTCCATCCTGAGGTGGAGAATGGCACCATCCGTTAGGTGGCGACGGATGGTATCAGACCCATCGACTGGAAGGGCGTGGAATCCCCCATCCCCCCATATCCCCCCCATCCCCATCCACACCCATCCTGGGAGGTGGAGAATGCACCATCCGGTAGTTGGCAAACGGAAGGTATCAGACCCACCGACTGGAAGGGTGTGAATCCCCATCCCCACCCCCCATCTCCTGATCCTCACCATCCTGGAGGTGGAGAATGGTACCATCCGTCAGGCGCCACGGAAGGCGTATCAGGACCCATCCACTGGAAGGGTGTGAAATCCCCCATCCCCATCCCATCCACACCCATCCTGGAGGTGGAGAATGCAACATCCGGTGTTGGCAACGGAAGGTATCAGGACCCACCGACTGGGAAGGTGGAACTCCCATCCCCTCAACCCCCCATTCCCCATCCTCATCCTGGGTGGAGAATGATCTGTCAGGCCGACGGAAGGTATTGGACCCACCGACTGGGAAGGGCGTGAACTCCCCATCCTCCCCCCCCATTCCCATCCTCGCCCATCCTGGGAGGAGAATGGCACCATCTGTCAGGCGCCGACGGAAGGTATTAGACCCACTGACTGAAGGGCGGGAAACCCCATCCCCCATCCCCCCATCCCCTCCATCCTCGCCCATCCTGGGAGAGAATGGCACCATCCGTCGGGCGCCGACGGAAGGTATCAGACCCACTGATCGAAGGGCGGAATCCCCATCCCCCCCCCCCCCCATCCTCGCCCATCCTGGGAGGTGGTGAATGGCACCATCCGTCAGGCGCCGACGGAAGGTACAGACTCACCGACTGGAAGGGCGTGGAACTTCCATCCCCCATGCCCCCCATCCCCTCCCCATCCTCGCCCATCCTGTGAGGTGGAATGGCACCATCCGTCAGGCGGACGGAAGGTATCAGGACCCACTGACTGGAAGGGTGGAACTCCCCATCCCCATCCCCATCCCCTCCCCATCCTCGCCCATCCCAGGAGGGTGAATGGCACCATCCGTCAGCAGACGGAAGGTATCAGGACCTGACTGAAGGGCGGAATCTCCATCCCATCCTCGCCCATCCTGTGAGGTGGTGAATGGTACCATCCGTCAGGCGCAGACGAAGGTATCAGACCCACTGATCAGCTGAACTTCCCATCCCCTCTCCCCATCCTCCCCATCCTCGCCCATCCTGTGAGGTGGTGAAACATCCTGTCAGGCGCGCGTAATAGACCCACTGACTGGGTAACTCCATCCCATCCTCGCCCATCCTGGAGGTGGTGAATGGTACCATCCGTCAGGCGCAGACGGAAGGTATCAGACCCACCCACTGGAAGGCGGAACGTGGATCCCCATCCCCATCCCCCCCACTCAAAAAAACCAAAAAAAAATCCGTCGCCCCATCTGCCCCTTGCATCCCCCATCCCCCCCATCATCCTCGCCCATCCTGGAGGTGGAGAATGGCACCATCCGTCAGGCGCCGATGGAAGGCATCAGGACCCACTGACTGGGAAGGGCGGAATCCCCCATCCCCCCCACCCCCCCCCATTCCCCATCCCCTCGCCCATCCTGAGGTGGGAATGGCACCATCCGTCAGGTGCCGACGGAAGGTATCAGACCCACCGACTGGGAAGGGCGTGAATTCCCCATCCCCCCCCCTCAAAAAAAATAAAAAAAAAAAAAATCCCGTCCCCCATCCGCTCCCCATCCCCATCCCCATCCTCGGCCCATCCTGGGAGGTGGAGATGGCACCATCCGCAGGCGCCGACGGAAGGTATCAGACCTACCGACTGGAAGGGCGAACCCATCCCCCCCCATCCCCATTCCCCATCCTCGCCCATCCTGGGAGTGGAGAATGGCACCATCCGTCAGGCGCCGACGGAAGGTATCAGACCCACTGACTGGGAAGGGCGTGAACTTCCCTCATCCCCATCCCCCTTTTTCATCCTCGGCTCATCCTGGGAGGTGGAGAATGGCACCATCCGTCAGGCGCCGACGGAAGGCATCAGGACCCACCGACTGGGAAGGGCGTGAAACCCCCATCCCCCACCTAAAAAAAACCTGTCCCCCATCCGCCCCCATCCCCCACCCCCATCCCCCATCCTCGCCCATCCTGGGAGGTGGAGAATGGGCACCATCCGTCAGGTGCCGACGGAAGGTCATCAGGACCCACCGACTGGGAAGGGGTGTGAATCCCCCCATCCCCTCCCCCCCATCCTCGCTCCATCCTGGGAGGTGGAGAAGGCACCATCCGTCAGGTGCCGACGGAAGGTATCAGGACCCACCGACTGGAAGGGTGTGGAATCTCCCCCATCCCCTCCCCATCCTCGCCCATCCTGGGAGGTGGAGAATGGCACCATCCGTCAGGCGCCGACGGAAGGTATCAGGACCCACCGACTGGAAGGGCGTGGAACTCCCCATCCCCCACCCCCTCAAAAAAAAAATCCTGTCCCCATCCGCCCCATCCCCCCCCCCACTCATCCCCATCCTCGCCCATCCTGGGAGGTGGAGAATGGCACCATCCGTCAGGCGCCGACGGAAGGTCCAGGACCCACCCACTGGGAAGGGAATCCCCATCCCCCCTCAAAAAAAAAAAAAAAAAATCCTGTCCCCATCCGCCCCCATCCCCCCCACCCCCCATCCCCATCCTCGCCCATCCTGGGAGGTGGAGAATGGCACCATCCGTCAGGCGCCGACGGAAGGTATCAGGACCCACCGACTGGAAGGCGGGCGGAACTCCATCCCCCATCCCCATCCTCCCATCCTCGCCCATCCTGGGAGGTGATGAATGGTACCATCCGTCAGGCGCAGACGGAAGGTATCACGACCCACCGACTGGGAAGGGCGTGGAATCCCCCCCCCCATCCCCCCTATCCCCCTCCCCCATCCTCGCCCATCCTGTGAGGTGGTGAATGGTACCATCCGTCAGGCGCAGACGGAAGGTATCAGGACCCACCGACTGGGAAGGGCGTGGAATCCCCCCCTCCCCCATCCTCACCCATCCTGGGAGGTGGTGAATGGTACCATCCGTCAGGCGCAGACGGAAGGTATCAGGACCCACCGACTCGGGAAGGGCGGAATCCCCCCCATCCCCCCCCATCCCCCCCATCCCCGCCCATCCTGTGAGGTGGTGAATGGCACCATCCGTCAGGCGCAGACGGCTGCACGACCCACCGACTGGAAGGGCGTGAACTCCCATCCCCATCCCCCTCCCCCATCCTCGCCTGATCCCAGAGGTGGTGAATGGCACCATCCGTCAGGCGCAGACGGAAGGCATCAGACCCACCTCGACTGAAGGGCGAAACCCCCATTCCCCATCCCCCATCCCCCATCCTCACCCATCCTGGGAGGTGGAGAATGGCAACATCCGTCAGGTCGCCGACGGAAGGTATCAGGACCCACCATCTGGAAGGGCGTGAATCTCTATTCCCCCCATCCCCCCATCCCCCTCCCCATCCTCGCCCATCCTGGGAGGTGGAGAATGGCACCATCCGTCAGGCGCCGACGGAAGGTATCAGGACCCACCGACTGGGAAGGGCGTGGAATCCCCATCCCCCCTCAATTCCTTATTCCCCATCCTCGCCCATCCTGGGAGGTGGAGAATGGCACCATCCGTCAGGCGCCAACGGAAGGTATCAGACTCCACCACTGGGAAGGGCGTGGAAACCCCCATTCCCCCATCCCCCATCCCTCCATCCTCGCCCATCCTGGGAGGTGGGAGAATGGCACCATCCGTCAGGCGCCGACGGAAGGTATCAGACCCACCGACTGGTAAGGGCGTGAACTCCCCATCCCCCTCAAAAAAAAAAAAAAAATCCTGTCTCATCTGTTCTTATCTCTCCCCATCCCATCCTGGGAGGAGATGGTGGTAGTGGTGGTGATGGTGGTGGTGGTGGTGGTGGTGGATATTAGTGGATGGTGATATAACTGTAGTAGTTTGGTGAGGTTGAGCACAGAATTCTATGAGAGCCAACTGGAGAGATAATCTAAGGTAATGTGAGTGAGGGCAGCAGTGGTTTATGAGGCAAAAAGAGAGGGGTAGAGAAAGACTAGCTTGTTTCCAGTCCCGGCTCAATGCAGAGTTGGAAAGACTATTGATGTACGCTAGGAAACAATCGAACAACAATATTCGTGTATGAGAAGATGACATCATACACATTTTATAACATATTGGTTTGATGCTAATTTTATAGTTCGACAGTGTCAATTATTTATTATTATACATATTATTGTTATTCAATTATCTTATTAAAGTTTACATTTTTCCACTAGCTGAATGAAGAACTTATTCTCAATTACCACTCTAGGACAAATTATATGCACCTTCATCATTAACCTTTTAGTCAAAATTTATATATAACTTAACCTAATTTGATCTGATCTAACGAAACATTTATTCCAATATCTTATTTCCTGTCTACAGACTATCTTAATATATGTGAGGGTATTTCTTAAAGTTTATGTTTATCATATAATTAACTGTTCACTCCTGCCTTTATATACACTCTCCATCCTCGCCCATCCTGGGAGGAGAATGACATCATCCTAAACAGGACGACCGAATAGGATGGGTGAATTTATCCCCATCCATACACACCATCCTGGGAGGTGGAGAATGGCACCATCCGGCAGTTGGCAAACGCAGAAGGCATCAGGACCCACTCAGATCAGTGAACCCCCATCCCCATCCACCCATCCTGGGAGGTGGAGACGGTACCATCCGCAGTTGGCAACGAAGAAATGGACCCACTGATCAGCGGGCGGAACTCTACCCATCCTCGCGCATCCTGGGAGGTGGACAATACATCCGTCAGGCGCCGACGGAAGGCATTGCATCTAATTGACTCCCCATCCCCACCCCCATCCTGCCATATCCTGGAGGTGAAATGGTAACATCTAAACCGACGGAAGTATCAGGACTCCACCGACTGGGAAAGGCGGAATTTCCATCCCCCACCCCCCAATCCCCATTCCTCCATCCTTCCATCCTGGGAGGGAGAATGGCACCATCCGTCAGGCTCTTGAAGATATCAGGATCCACTGACTGTAGCCAAGTGCAACTTCCATCGCCCCACCCCCATCCCCACCTAATCCCACCTCCATCCTCGCCCATCCTGGGAGTGTGGAGAATGGCACCATCTTTTCTAATGAAAGGTATCAGACTCACCGACTGGGAAGGGCGTGAACTCCCCATCCCCCATCCCCCCATCATCCTCGCCCATCCTGGAGGCATCCGTCAGTGCCGACGGAAGGTATCAGACCCACCGACCGGGAAAGGCGAACTTCCCATCCCAAACTCCCATCCCCACACACCCCAGACTTTCATCCTCGCCCAGTGGGGAATGGGTACCATCCGTCATGCCGACGGAAGGTATCAGGACCTGGCCTCGATCAGAAAAGGCGTGAACTCCATCCCCAGCACCCAATCCCCTTATTCCTCTTGCCCATCCCAGAGGTGGAGAATGGTACCCATCCGTCATGCCGACGGAAGATATCAGGACCCACCGACTGAAAGGCGTGAACTCTATCCTCTAGCCCCCATCCTTATCCTGCTCATCCTGGGAGGTGGAGAATGGAACCATCCGACAGCTGCATTGACCCACTGACTGAAGGGCGTGGAATCCCCCATCCCCCACCCACCCATCTTAAACAGTCCTCGCCCATCCTGGGAGGTGGAGAATGGTACCACATCCAAGGCGCCACCAGCTGCATCAGGACCCCACCACCAGCGGGAATCCCTCATCCCTCCCCAGTCCCCACATCTCCCCATCCCCATCCCCTCAATTCCACCATCCCCATATCCTCGGCTCATCATGCAGGAGGTGAGAATGGCACCATCCAAGCAACGGAAGGCATCAGGACCCACTGACTGGGAAGTATGGAACTCTATCCCTCCACACCCATCCTGGGGAGGTGGAGATTGCCCATCCTGGTCAGGCGCCCGAGTATCAGGACCCACCACTGGTAGGAAGGGCTGCAACCCCCCAGCTCTCCATCCACACCCATCCTGGGAGGTGGAGAATGGTACCATCCGGCAGTTGGCAACGGAAGGCATCAGACCACTGACAGAAGGCAAACCGTGTCTATGCCCCATCCACACACCATATCCTGGGAGTGGATACCATCCGCAGTTGGCAACGGAAGGCATTGAGACCTGTTCTGACCAAGTGGAAACTCCCATCCCCTCACACCCATCATCCTCAAGTGATCCTGAGGTAGATACAGTACCATCCGTCAGGCGCCGACGGAAGGCATCAGACTCCACCGACTGAGAAAGGCGTGAATTTCCATCCCCATCCCATCACCCCCATCCCCCACCCTCCCCATCCTCGCCCAATCCTATAAGGTGGAATGGCACGCCATCCGCCTACTCTGAAGCCAGTATCAGACCCAACCCTGACTGAAAGTGGAATCCCCATCCCCCTGCACCCCCATCCACCATCCCTCCATCCCCCCATCCCATCCGCCCATCCTGGGTGCAGTGGAGAATGCACCATCAGTCAGGCGCCGACGGAAGGCATCAGGACTCCACCGATCAGAAAGGCGCAGAACTCCCCATCCCCATCCCAACCCCCATCCCCATCCCCCATCCTCGCCCCATCCTGGGAGGTAGACTCTATACCATCCGTGCACCGACACTGGTGACCCAACCGACTGGAAAGGCGAATCACCCCATCCCCAACCTATATCTTCCCCATCCTCTTTCACTTCTCCCCCTTCCCCATCCCCTCCCGGGGAGGTGGAGAATGGTACCATCCGTCAGCCGACGCCCAAAGGCATCAGACCCACCGACCAGGCGGAATCCCCCATCCCCAACCCATCCCCCATCACCCCATCCCCCCACCCATCCCCCATCCCACCCCCATCACCCCATCCCCACCCACCATCCCCCATCCTCGCCCAATCCTGGGAGGGTGGGAGAGAATGGTACCATCCGGTAGTTGGCAACGGAAGGTATCAAGACTCCACTGATCAGCGGGCGGGAATCTCCATCCGCCATCATCCACACCATCCTGGGAGGTGAGATTGGTACCATCCTCAGACGCCGACTGGAAGGTACCAGGACCCACTGACTGGGAAAATATGGAACTCCCCCATCCCCTTCTAATTCCATCTCCCCCATCCCCATCCTCCCATCCCCCATCCTCCATCCTGGGAGAATGGCACCATCTGTCAGGCCGATTTGTTGCAATTATAACCACCGATCAGTGAAAGTGAACTTATATCCCCCCACCCCATCTCCCCATCCCCCACCCCCCATCCCCCATCCTCGCCCATCCTGGGAGGTGGAGAAATTTTTACCATCCGTCAGGCTGACGGAAGGTATCAGAATCTACCGATCAAGTGAACTTCCAGAGATCCCCATCCCAATTTCATCTATCCTCATCATGGAGTAAAGTGAAATGCACCATCCGTCAGGCGCCGACGGAAGGCATCAGACCTCCTGAGGAGAATGATGCCATCCACCAATTGCCAGCGGAAGGAATCAGGACCCACCGACTGGGAAGGGTGTGGAATCCCCCCACCCCCATCCACACCCATCCTGGGAGGTGAAGAATGATGCCATCCACCAATTGCCAGCGGAAGGAATCAGGACCCACTGACTGGGAACGGCGGGGAATCCCCCCACCCCCATCCTGGGAGGTGGAGAATGATGTCATCCACCAATTGCCAGCGGAAGGAATCAGGACCCACCGACTGGGAAGGGTGTGGAATCCCCCCACCCCCATCCTGGGAGGAAAGGTGAGAATGATACCATCCGTAGTTGGCAACGGAAGGAATCAGGACCCACCGACTGGGAAGGGCGTGAATTTCCACCCCATCCTGGGAGGTGGAGAATGATACCATCCGGTAGCGGCAACGGAAGGAATCAGACCCACCGACCGAAGGGCGTGGAATCCCCCCACCCCCATCCTGGGAGGTGGAGAATGATGCCATCCACCAATTGCCAGCGGAAGGTATCAGGACCCACCGACTGGGAAGGGCGTGGAATCCCCCCACCCCCATCCTGGGAGGTGGAGAATGATACCATCCGGTAGTTGGCAACGGAAGGCATCAGGACCCACCGACTGGGAAGGGCGGGGAATCCCCCCACCCCCATCCTGGGAGGTGGAGAATGATACCATCCGGTAGTTGGCAACGGAAGGCATCAGGACCCACCGACTGGGAAGGGCGTGGAATCCCCCCACCCCCATCCTGGGAGGTGGAGAATGGTACCATCCGGTAGTTGGCAACGGAAGGCATCAGGACCCACCGACTGGGAAGGGCGTGGAATCCCCCCACCCCCATCCTGGGAGGTGGAGAATGATAACGGCGTTTATATTAATGTTGTTTTTTAATTATGTTTTTCCCCATCTTGACATTAAGTCAAGTCAGTGAGAAGAAATTTACTTTTTTTTCCATTACGCGTGTGTACGTGTGTTTGTACGTGTGTGTGTGTGTGCGCGTGTGTGTTTATTATAAAATTAAATTTAAGACCGAGAAAATTAGGAGAATTAATGTGCAATTGTTTTGAAATCGTTCGGGTGTGATTATGGTTAATATTAAGAGAAAAATTAGTATATGTCTATACGTAGAGTCACATTCAAGTCTGAGTTGGCAAGACTGGGTTTTTTGCGGATATGGTTTATTCGTGTTCACACTCAGGATGGGATGGAGAAAGGAAACTCACAATGTGCTGGTCGAAAGAGAGTGGTCACCACGAGGTCAGGTCTTAAATAGCGGAGGTAGGCGTGGCGACAAACAGCATGTTATAAAAACGCAGTAAAATCTAGCGTGATTTTTCCTTTTAATAAAAACAATCGATTTATTTGATTTAAATCGGATTTTTTTATTTAAATCGATATTTTAATTTTTTACTAATTGCATTAAAATAGTATTTTTAAACCATAAAAACAGTATTTTTAAACCAAAGCTTTTTTATTCATGATAATAAACAGAAAATTGGCATTAAGATATTTATGCAGTAGATGGACCAATGGAATTTAACACAATAATATTCTTTTTGTAAAATAAAATAAAACTGGTAACAAAATATTAATAATAATGATAATAATAATAATGATAATAATTAATGGTTTATTGAAAAAGTTCTGCAGCCCGAAGGCTGAAAATGTACATTGGACATAAATGACTTATTACATACATTGGTGGTTTAACAAAAGCCTTCATTAGAGATAGGTAAAGGAACATACAGTGAACATTCAGATTAATGTAGGTGTTGAACAGCAAACACGTAGTGTAGTAACTCTCTCCCAGATGGTGTTAGGAGGGACCTATGTGGTGTAGTAGTTCCCTCAGATGGTGTTATGAGGGACCTGATGTGGTGTAGTAATTCCCTCACAGATGGTGTTATGAGGGGCCTCACGTGTAGTAATTCCCTCACAGATGGTGTTATGAGGGGCCTCACGTGGTGTAGTAATTCCCTCATAGATGGTGTTATGAGGGGCCTCACGTGGTGTAGTAACTCCCTCACAGATGGTGTTATGAGGGACCTGACGTGGTGTAGTAATTCCCTCACAGATGGTGTTATGAGGGGCCTGACGTGGTGTAGTATTTCCCTCACAGATGGTGTTTTGATGGGCATCACGTGGTGTAGTAATTCCCTCACATATGGTGTTATGAGGGACCTCACGTGGTGTTGTAATTCCCTCACAGATGGTGTTATGAGGGACTTGACGTGGTGTAGTAACTCCCTCACAGATGGTGTTATGAGGGGCATCACGTGGTGTAGTAATTCCCTCACAGATGGTGTTATGAGGGACTTGACGTGGTGTAGTAATTCCTAAATGAAATTGTAACTTCTGGCGAGAACTTGTTGATATTCCGGTGGGGAGAAGTGGTTCAGGGGAGGGGGTTGGTATGGGCCAACTTAACAGTTGACCTGGCTGCTCCGAGAGGAGCGCCAGGTACGTCTTGACCCTTCGGTGGTCAAGGATGTAGTCTTACATTTGAGTGCACAAAGCCAAACGTAATAATGAAATTTAACATAAATGCTCCTATAGGATTACAGTGTTTCAAAAATTAATAACTTAACTTCTTCTTGTAGGATTATAGTGTATTAAGAATTACCGGTAATAACTTCAAGTCAACACAATATTCTCATTCTGTAAACAACAAAAATAGTTCAAAACATTTAAATTAGCTTAGTTGAACATTGAAATGCTTATGTACTGTGACAAGCTTAGATGCCTTTTCCTGTCCTAGGCGATTTCTTACCATTGAGTACAAATCCATATGTGGAAAAAATTCTCTCAACCCCTGCTGATGATGCAACAGCTGTAAATAATTGCCTAGGAACATCCATTACATTTTCTGTCATATCATTGGCAAAATACTGCCACCAAGCAAGGGGTGAGAGAGATTTTACAACATCTTTACCAAAATAGACCTCTTTGAATGGTGCACTTCTTCCATGGAAGGACATTAATGTTGAAAGGAAATGTGGAAGAGACTCGCACACATACTGTTCTGCAATGTCATGCTGCTCAGGAGTCAGATGTCTGCCCTGATACCTTGGATCTATCACATTAGCTAGAAAATGGGCAGGTGTCAATGCTACTTTAATTCTTTTTTCAAAATTATCCATATCCTTCTTATCTGTTAAATACTCCTTAATATCAGTTTTCAGTTTTACCCAGATTTCTACAGCATCACTTAATAGGGTATTGTAGGGTTTCGTGATATAATGTTGTCTAGCACTCAGGATGGATGGAAACTCTAAGGTGGTGGTTTTCTTATATAATATAAGTTATATGGTAGACAGTCTGGTGCTGGAGATGCCGTGTGGTGAGAAGCTGCTCAGTAGACACGTTCGGTGAGTAGCGTGTTGAAGGAGGTAGATGTGCAGGAGCTTCGTTAGAGAAGATGTTGCCTGTTGCTGGCCTCCAGGTTGAATGAGAACGGGACAGCGAGGAGCTTGCTTGGAGGAGGTGTTGCGTGTTCAGGAACCGAGAGCAGAATAAGAGAGCTGGTTGGTGAGGACGCTCAGAGAAGGACAGCTGGTGGGTCGCCATGCTCGCCGGCGGGAGCGAGGACCGCCAGGCAGGCGGAGGAGAAGCGAGGGCCGCCAGGCAGCGGCGGAGGAGGAGGTGTTGCCTGTTCAAGAAGAGAGGCCAGAATGAATCTCAATGGAGAGACAGAGCTTATATACACAGCCGCCGGAAGTAGACCGTGGGAAGTCGCCGGTCTTTTGACTCCGTTGCTAGGGAACGGTAGCAGCTGGTGGCTGGTTGCTAGGATACTGTGGCATCTGGTGACGCCCCCCCCCCCTGGGCCGCTCGTTTGGTTGCTAGGGAAGACGTAGCAGGTGGAATGCGGCTACGCAGTTGTAGATGAGACGTCCACTACAATACTCCCCGTTCCCTCCAGGCGGTGTAGGAGACTTGTTGTCTGTAGAGTTGCTTAGCACATGTGAGGCAGAACGGGCGGTGCATTGGGGTGTGTCATACGGAGGCGAATTTTTTTTTTGGTTTGTCGGCCCATGGTATTAATGATGTAGTTCTATGTGCAGAATCATGTGCTTGATATCTTCAGATTTGAAAAGTTTTCGTGGTGTTGCTTGAAATCTTATGATTATTATTCCTTTTACCCAGCACCACTAAAATAACTATTTAAAGTAAATGTAAATGTATCAGGTTAATTTATTAGGATGAAAATGGTCCAGAATAGTGAAACGAAGTAGTCTTGACTTTTATTTATTAAATTTAATATTCCTTTAAGGAAACAAAATCATCAAATACAAAAACCGGTTTACTACTCGACCGGTGTTGCTGCACACCGCGAAACATGTCTTTCTTGCTTCTGTTTCTACTCATCACCTCCTTGCTGACCACCCTGAGCTCGGATGTAGCCTTCCCTCCTCTCCTGTAGCCAGCCTGCGTGACTGCTGGCCTCGCTCACTTGCTGTACACAACGCTCTACTCTCTGGGTATTGCGAGGAGCCAGAGCAGGACATGCACTTAGGTTGTCCAGGAAAAGCTCGGCTTGAACATTGGTGAGGCTGCAGGTAAGAGGGGGAGCTCACCTGCCAGCCTATGGATGTTATTCAGATCTATAGAGATCAGTGAGGGTCTTGGCACCTAGATTGACTTCAGGAGTCTTCCTGACCCTGAAGGAATCGTCACCAACTGATTCGTCATGCCCAGATCCACTCACAAGTCTCATATCCAAGATCTTTTGACTGTCACATCTTCTCTCCTCCTCATCCTTACTGCAGAGCATTGTCCGCAGAACTGCCTCGGGATAGTACAGAAGATCTCCCTAAGATGCACTCCCACAATCTTGACTTCTTCTTCCTTGGCTGACTCCTCAGGAGCTCAAGCTGGGAAGAGAACATGCCTCCGGACCTTCGAAGTGATGACTTGACCTTGGTGTTGAACCAATTTGGCAAGTAGACACTCACGATGAATTGGACCCAATAAGTCTCAGGTTGTGAAGCTGGTTCCCTTTCAGTTTATGATGAGCAGCCCAAATTCTGCAGAAGCTATGAGAGCCATTGTGAGCCACCTGAATGTGAGACTGGACCTATCTGCAGGTAAGCAAGTCTATCAGGCATGACCCCAGTTTGATGGCTGCAAATCTGCTGTAACCATAGTGCCTGGTCAATTACTCAGGTCCGTCCAATGACAGTATGTGCAAGCTCAACTTGAGTGGAGGAGCCAAACTGTGATTTTCAAAGCTCAGTTTATTTCTAACTCAGTGGCGGGGGTCCAGCATCTTGCCAAGAGGACCAGACCATCTGTTGTTTGAGAAAGAGTCTTGCCCATCCAGCTCCTGGATCAGATGTCTGAAATTGGCAACTCGGTGTGGAAGTCACAAACAATCCAGACCAGCTTCCTCCCAATCACTTCCGCTCCCATCACTGCCTTGACCCCCCCTTGCCCGCCCTGTGTTCGTGCTGGTGCCTGTCCTCAATAGCCTGCAGGGTCTGGTCTACCGTTCCTCTCTCTGAGCTGGTTCACAATGTTATCTGCCACCTATCTCAGCTGGTTTCCTGATGTCATCTTTCTCTGGAGTGAAATGCCACAAATACTTCCCTCCTGGTTCCTGCCTTGGGAGTAGTGTTCCTCCTTCACCATGGCAGGGAACAACTTGTCCAGAATCTCAACTTTCATGAACACTTTGGTGGCATCCCTTTCTCCCATCAAGAACAATTCCATTTCTCTTATCCTTATCCGACTCCTCTTCTGGGTTACAATGAAGTTTCTTAGCTCTCCTTGCTGTTATGATCTATCTGGTGAACATCATCAGGTGTTATCAAACCACCGTCAATCCAGGCAACTGTTGCTATATCTGCAGTTTCTCTGAAGTTAGTGTGGTGTGTCGCATGCTGGCCAGAAGCTATACTCAAATATCTTTCCTATTTCGAATCTTATGCCTGGAAGGTTTGGGATCATTATTTTTCTGGGTTGGGGACAAAGTCTGGCTCTCTCCTGGTCAGCACTCGGATCAGCCATGGGAAGTCATTCAACTGCACTGGTCAACTTGACTCCAATCATCGGCCTTTTTTACCTCACCCTGGGCCCTTCTCAGAATCTCTTTCCTCAGCAACTCTTCTCCTCTTCTGTCTCTCTGTGGCAGCCTCCTGTCTCTTGGACTCTGGAATATCTTAGCTGAGAAATCATGAGCCCTATACTGCCAGTCTTCGCTCTCTGTGCTTTGACAAATGCCAGTTCGGTCACAGGAATCTTCAGTTCACGCTTGCAAATACAGAAGATGTGGGCCTCAGTTACAGTCACGATCGCATCAAACTCAGGACAGAGAACAATTGGGCACTTGCAAGTAATTATGTCAAATAACTGGTCCAGTTGCTTGGAAGCTGTCCTTAACTGCAAGTTTTCCTCTCCCAAGAGAGATATCTCTTGCCTTTTCCCCAACTGGCTAGCAGTCTCACTAATCTTCTTCTGACTTGTTATGACTGGAGGCTTGAACTGAGCGTTAGCCAGAGTGTACTGTGCCAAGACAGCTTTGGTCATATCACTGGCAATGTCTTTGTTGTGTAAGTTCTTTGGTTCTTTCACTGATTTGCCTGATTAAAACACCGTATCTCAAAGCATCTCTCAATGTAGGCAACTCCGACTTCAGGAGCTCTCCCAGACCCAAGATAGTGACTGAGATGGCTGGATTTTTGGTGCCGCGTCCTGACACAAGCAGCCATCGCAAATATTATCAACTTATAAATGCATCAGAATCTGAAACAGAAAAAAATATTGTTAGTTGGGTTGTTAAAGAATGAAGTCAGAAAGCAATGTTCACTATTTAATTGTAATGCACTAATGCAGCTGTACGTTAGATTTTCGATAAATTTCACGCTAAAATTTACCTAGCAAAGGTTGCAAAATATTGAAACTGAAATTATTTTCTGTTTATATACACTAAAATCTACCAAAAAAGTGATGGGCCATTAGTTTTAGCTGATCTTCCTCCTATGACACACCCTAGCGGTGCATGCCTCATGTGAGACAACGGCGATGGCGTGGAGAGCCGGTCGCTGGATACAACTGTCTAGGATACACACTATCTGTGGAGGAGAGAGGAGAAAAAGGGTGTGTGTGGAGGGGGCGATGAATGCTGTGCTTCCCTCATGACAGGTACAGAGTCGTCAGGATGCGCTCTGCTGGGGTGTGGGCCTGGGTCAGGAGCAGGGCTGCGTCAGCACAAGCGGATGAGGGCTCGTGACAGCAGCTGGGTCCACGACACAGCAGCAGGGTGCAGGACATGAAGGGAGTACCTGAGGGAGAAAAAAGAGGGGTGTGTGGAGGCGATGAATGTTGTGCTTCCTCACGGCAGGTACAGAGTCGTCAGATGCGCCTGCTGGGGTGTGTGGGCCTGGGTCAGGAGCAGGGGCTGCGTCAGCAGAAGCGGATGAGGGCTCGTGACAGCAGTTGGGTCCACGACAGCAGCAGGGTGTGGTGACATTAGGGCAGGGAGTACCTGAGGGAGAAAGGAGGTGTGGGTCTGCACTCAGGAACAGAGGCCGCGGCAGGGGCATTGCTGGGCTGTGGGGGTCGGCGTCTGAGTGGTGAGACGGGTGTGCTGGGTCGGTAGGATGTGGGTGCTTGGGGTATTGTACCCTGCCTTTCTAAGTAAGCAAAGATCCTGGGATGTGATGATTTCTAAAGTACTTACGGTTTGTAATGTGCTCCTTAATGTTCTTGATTTGCAGGTCTTGTGGAAGCAAATTTAAGAGGTGTGCAGAGCAACCATCTGTTGGTAATGGATTTATCTTGTCCGAATTACCTCATTTTTGCCATATTAGCAGCATTATCTGTTACATTACTTCTTACTGTGCATCCAAATTTGTCTTCACACTTTTTGTAGCACATTCAGCTAATTTCAACAGATATTCAGCTGTGTGGTCTTGATTCTGTGTCTATAGAGTCAACAAGATAAATACGGTTGTCCGCTGTTAAAGTTAAAACATACTATAGGCTCATTATGGACATTACCCATCCATCCACATGGCCATGCAAACTTTTTTTTCCCATGTAGAATAAAAAAAGAGAAAATAGTTGATTAGCAAAAAATCATTTTCATTTAAATCAATATGATTTTTTTTTACTCTGATTTGCTTATTTGAATCATGTGATTTAAATCATTTGGATTTAAATCATAACAACCCTGATATATATATA
>NW_024737406.1:0-3273 GCF_018991925.1 Homarus americanus
ACACAGTACATGTACCCCATAGCCACTCTCCCCCTCCCCTGGTCCTGCTACAGCATATGTCAAACCCCATAGCTACCCTCCCTGGTCCCACATGCATATGTACCCCATAGCTACCCT
Source organism: Homarus americanus (assembly GCF_018991925.1). NCBI lineage: Eukaryota > Metazoa > Arthropoda > Malacostraca > Decapoda > Nephropidae > Homarus > Homarus americanus. The sequence goes on from NW_024737406.1 coordinate 118, forward strand.
CCTCCCTGAACTCTGCAGTATATACCCCATATTACCTCCCTGGTCCTACAGTAATATAAAACCCCATATCCCACCTAGTAGTATATGTACCTATACACCTCCTCTGGTCCCACAGAGCAGTACCTATATACCTCTCCCACCAGAGCAAAAATACATTACCTCCCTGGTCCCATATACCCATAGCTACTCTCCCTGGTCCCAATGCAGATATGTACCTATAGTTACTTCCCTGGTCCTACAGAGAATCCATAGCTACTCTCCTCTCATCTGCAGCAGCATATACCCATAGCTACTCCCCCTGGTCCCAGAGCAGTGTAACCCATATCTCCCTCCCCAATCCCAATATATGTACCCATAGCTATCTCCCTCCTGGTCCCAATGCAGACATATACCCATAGCTACTTCCTGGTCCTGCTACAGTATATACCCCATAGCTACCTCCCTCCCCTGGTCCTGCTGCAGATATGAACCAAGTAGCTACTCTCCCCCCCTGGTCCCACATACAGCATATGTAACCTATATACATCTCTCTGGTCCCACAGCATATGTACCTAACCCCCCCCACATAGCAAAAAATACTCTCCTCCCTGGTCCCATACAGAGCATAAAACCCCATAGCCACTCTCCCACAACATACCCTGGTCCTGCTGCACCCCAACCCCCCCACAACAAAAACCAACACCCGGTCCCACATGCCCCATAGCCACCTCCCTGGTCCTGCTTCAGATGTGGCACCCCATATATTCCCCCTCCCTGGTCCTTCTACAGTATATACCCCATAGCTAATCTCCATCCCAAAAAAAACAACACCCGGTCCCGAGCAAAGCAATGCACCATACATTCACCCCCCATAATACTATACATCCCCTGGTCCTGCTGCAGCATATGTACCCCATAGCTACTCTCCTCCCTGGCCCCTGCAGTATATGTACCCCATAGCTACTCTCCCTCCCTGGTCCTGCTGCAGTATATGTACCCCATAGCTACTCTCCCTACCTGGTCCTGCTGCAGTATATGTATCCCATAGCTACTCTCCCTCCCTGGTCCTGCTGCAGTATATGTACCCCATAGCTACTCTCCCTCCCTGGTCCTGCTGCAGAATATTTACCCTATAGCTACTCTCCTTCCCTGGTCCTGCTGCAGTATATGTACCTCATACCTACTGTCCCTCCCTGGTCCTGCTGCAGTATATGTACCTCATAGCGACTCTAATCGTTAGATCAGACTCGCTTTATCTACAAGATTAAATTCTCTCTGTTTTGCCTCACAATATCAGCAATAGACAAATTGTAACACGATAGTAACTACACCATCGCCACCTTTGTTGTTTTCATTGTTTTATAATTAACTCTGCTATTGCCCAACTTCATCCAGTATAGTGGGGCTACATATATATAGTCACTCTAGACTACTATGCTGAGACGCTGGGACAAGTAACTCTATGATCTGGAGTCTCCGGTGGACCTTGGTGCTCCAGGCTCCCTCTGTCTCTACCACTATTGGGTCAAAACAATACTCGTGGCTCAGGTTCCTGTACTTTGTATCCCTCTGGTTTCCCCCTGAGATGCTTCCCTCCCTGCTCCAGCTGCTTCCCTCCCTCCTCCAGCTGTTTCCCTCCCTGCCCCAGCTGCTTCCCTCCCTGCTCCAGCTGCTTCCCTCCCTTCTCCAGCTGCTACCTTCCTTTCCCCAGCTGCACTGTGGGTGAGATCAGTAAGCGCCAAGGTTATAATGTTAACATGTGGTTGTTCTCCATTAAATGTTTATCCTCCTTCCTCGCTTGTATGTCTGGCGGTAGTCAGTTTCAGTGTAATATATAAGACATACAATAATAATAATAATAATAATAATAATAATAATAATAATAATAATAATAATAATAATAATAATAATAATAATAAATAAGACACCAAGGGCTGCTGTTCTGGCACTCGTCATCGTCCTGGTATCCAACACAGCTCCTGGTCCCAAAACTCGCACCATAAACTTAGCTTCAGGCAGAATTTTCCATCTGTATTAAAATAAGTCGAGGATAAAAGAAACAATTGAACATCATGATATAAATAAAACAGATGATGATAACAGTAAAGCGAGGATGATAATTGAGCAGTGATACAACAAGAGTTGACAATATAAATATACCTGGTTGTGGGGGTCGTACAGATTACAAAAATAACCTGTACTTTTCTTCTTTTGGTCGTCATGAAAATTTCAACAGTTTTCACTGGCCAACTCAGGTTATTGCTGCTCCAGGAAACAAACACAAAATTTCTGCACTCTGGCTCAGACCACTGAAAGTTAACACACTCACAACACACCATACAAGCGTTGTATTGCATTTATTCCACATATTGTCGTGGCGGCTTGCAAACATCTCGGATATGCGTAAGTGACTATAAATTTAGTAACTAGAATATTGAAGTAAAGAAAACATTATGTGAACCATGACGGAGGGGAGAGGAGGGGAGGGCAGGGCTGGGCAGGGATCAGTACTGGGTCACAACAGAGGGAATTGTTTGTCTTGGTAGACGTAATAATCATCAACGTCACAGAGAATGAGGCCAAACACTTCGAGAACACAAATCAGCCCCCCCCCCTAAAAAAAAGTCCAAATTCCAACTGAGAATAATCTGATGAATAAAACAAGAATCAAAAGATATTAAATTCTCCTCATTTATATAAGAATAAATCGGAGAGGGCTGAACTGTACCGTGTTGACATATTCTAACTGGTGAAAATTACTGTCAGTTTGGTTTAACAGAGGAACATTTATGATGGCGGTGTCAAACCAAACCAAACCGGTCAACGAACCTGCAGCGTATGCACGCATTGCACCAGAGAGAAAGCGCATACAGAAAGTTGCAGAATGGCATGCTGCCACGCCTGAAACAATGTAGTTAGAAGACAAGCAGGCTATAACTTATGTATATATAGAACTCACCAGAGTTTACGCATGATAGCTATTTCAAATATCAGATGTCACACACACACTGAAACCACAGTTTACATGTATAGACTTAAATTATAGTACAGTGCTAGTATAGTACAGTACAGTACAGCAGTACAGTATGGTAGGTAGCAGAAAAGTAAGTATAGATATATATATATAGTATAGTATAGTATATATAGTATAGTACAGTACAAAGAAGTAACATTAAA
>NW_024737407.1:0-15573 GCF_018991925.1 Homarus americanus
CAATAACAGGAGCAATATAAATGAACACTGTGAACACAGCAACTTGCATCCAAAAATACTTAGCGATGAAACAACACCTGGCGAGTAACAACACTTGATATGACACAACAATGGTGGTTAGTTCCCGGACACAGGCCCCCACTTGTCGCGATCCCACTACCCTTTATACCTGGGGAGTGAAACCTACCCCAAGTTATTAACAAATAAAGGAACAAATAGGGAACACGGCAATAATTATCCCCACAAAAACCTACTCAACTAAATGTACTTGAATAAGTAAGAACAGTTGAAATAAGTGAATCACAAAAGGGAACATAATTAATTAATTCAATTTATGTTCTAAAGGGAGTAATGACTAGCAAACATGAATTTAAGGGAATAAGTTATTGTATATTAAAATAAGAGTGATGCCGGAAGGGTGAAAATATACCGTAAGGAGTTAGACCAAACGAATATTACTTAACATAACTATATTACATAGACATACAAAATATATATATATACAACAATCCCTACAAAATAGTTATTTCCTACCAAACAGGAGATTCCTTACAACCAGGATCCCTTCCTAGGCCTAACTAAACGTGTCACTAATACCTGATATCCCTAGGGCATTGCAGAAGACTGGACAAGGCACTAGACAAGGGTCAAGGCTAGAGAACGAATGGACACGTCTACCATATGCCACGGTTTTTCGCTACTGGGGAAGCGTGGGGCACGCCGAGGAGCGCGTCTCATATCACGTGATCCAGGACATTTGCTGGATAGTTTATATAATTAATTAATACTACTCTTGAGTTGACTTAACAGAGTAACACAATGATGCATATTAATAACATACATAAATATACAATTAACCTAAGTAACTAAGAACAATAATAATATAATAAGTACAATTAACAAGTTAATAGCTTGTGTGAAATGTAGGCGTGAACATATGCCTCACGTTATGCGAATTCGCGAGCGCTCAGGCACGTGACAATATATATATCTTGATAAAATCACACGGGAAAAGGGAAACAACGGAGCACCTTAGCTTTCGTCTTTATTCAAGACATCTTCAGAGGCAACTGGATTACATGGACAGAGAGAGGCTTAAATATACAGGGTGACCTTAAAAACATGAGTTCAGGTAATAATGATGTCATCCACTAATCCCCACACCAACAGACACGTAGAGGAGCTTAAGAGAAGGGGGTGACGTGAATAGTCAGGTCAGGTCAAAAATAAGGGACCCACTAAATAACTATCATACATCTAGATCAAAGGTTTTCAAAGCATTTTTAACCTTGGGCCACTGACAAATAAATTTATGTAACATATTATCAGTTTTGAACTGACCATCACTAAGGTTTATTGATTTTAATTCCTTAATCGAACTAGCTTCAACCAGAAGTCTTTCTGTGACACAAGATGATTTAAATACTTCTAAGCTTTTTTCCCAAGCAATGGGATGATTATTATTTCTAACATGAACGAACAAGGCACTGCTTTCAGATGCTGTTCTGATATCGTACTTATGTTGTTTGATTCTGAGCTGCAGTGTTTTTCCTGCCTGTCCTACATAATTACAATTACATTTGCTACATGGAATACAATAAACATAGTAAGAACTTATTAGCTACACACATGGATCAATCATCGCCTGTCTGGAATGACCCACAACTCCCACACTCCCAACTGGCCAAATAACCCGAAGGGTGTAACTAGTAGGGTTTCCTGTTTTGGGGGTTTCTTAGCATCCCGGGATTCTGGGACAAACCAGGATATTTCCCGGGATCTCGGGATTCCCGCATCAGGTGATATTTGTACTAACTAATGCTATATGCTAACCTTATACTTCATTAGTGTAGTATCTGTAGATTATTTGATAGGCAATTGATTTGATAAATTATATTACACTGAAGCAAAGTTCTCTTTATTAACTTGCATACTGGTGTAAAAATAGGTACATAATATGATTAAACAAGCAAAATTTTAATTAATCTCATTCCGTTAGCCATAAAAGAAACTCACTGACATTCAAAGTTAGCTATTATAAAAAACAAGAATTCTATATTTAATGCCATTTGGAAGCCACATTCTACAACCCCCCCCCCTCTCTCTCTCTCTCTCTCTCTCTCTCTCTCTCTCTCTCTCTCTCTCTCTCTCTCTCTTTCATGCGTTTTTGTATTTTACATAGTGCAAATCAGAGATAAGGAATAACAATAAGAATCCCGGGATTTGAACCAGATTCCCGGGGAAAAAACATAACCACTTACGCCCGGGATCCCTAGTAACTGCTAACCAACCAGGGAGACCGGCATTTTTTACAACAACCCCGAGAAAATCACTCATGACCCATCAGGCATGCAAGTCTTCCTTGGTTTTAATTTTGTCAGTATTTTCTCTAGAACTCATGAGTCATGAATGTTTTTCTCCACCAATACCCGTGAAACATGCTCCTTAACCTCACACATAGGTTCCGCATGCACCCGTATTTTCTTAAAGTACTAACAAGCCCTTCACAACTTTGTATATGATTTCTTATGTCTCACGTGTGAAAAATCAACCATGAGGAGCGTTGTTCTCACACCTGGACTAAAGGAAATTCTAAACACACCTTACATTATTTCCAGTAACATGCATCACACAAACTCAACATACACCCATACTAAGGGGAGATAAAATGTTTCTCTAAGTACCCACTAGACTCCTGGTCTCAGTGTGTGACCGTTCATTCACTCAGATAGCCTCAGCTTACACTCAGTACATCCATGAAACGGAAGAGAGTGGGGGCCAGTCAGTCACTGAAACCTGTCCAGCTGAGGGGGTTCTATTTTCCCGTTAGTAAGAGGTTTTCACTAAACTGCCTGAAGATATGTGGTATTGTGAACCGAGGTGGAGGAGATCTGGTGACCCCAAACGATCGTCAACCGGGGCAGGCGATGGTCCCACGTAGTTAGTTGTCCACACAGACAGATGGTTCCACTGCAACCCTTAAACTGCTCACTCAACCACGTGGGCTCAAGACCGCATGGGCTCAGACCGCTCAAGATGGGCTCAACTTCGACAGAGTGGGCCCTACAGAATCCCTGCAATATACCCTCTGTTAGCTATTGTTAAATTCTCCTCCGCTCTATCTAATCCCTGTCTGAGATCGAATAAAACTTACTTGTTAATACTGATATTGTACACAAAGGAGACCAGACTACATGGTCGTTTTCCTAGACTCGCAGACAACCTGTCAGTTAGAATGCCTCTATGCGACTAAGCCAGCCAGGCGTGCCCTAAGGCATGAGCTTCGGAGAGGGACATTTTTTCCGCAAACTAGTAGCTTAATTGGGGAATACGTAACATTTATGACTGAGAAATGATCTATAATAATTTTTAATTTAATAACTGGCATTTAATTTCATGATTCACGTCCACATTAATTCGCCAGAGTATACTTAATATTATATGGGGGCAGTTCCAGAAGCTCTCACTTCGTGTGGGCAACTCCACCATCGCTCAGTCGACCTTGAATGACTCAGTATCGCCATTATTGGTAATTGCGTCTCTAAATATCACACCGAAATTTCTGAATATTACACACACACACACACACACACACACATATATATATATATATATATATATATATATATATATATATATATATATATATATATATATATATATATATATATATATATATAATCAACACCTCAACCCGCCAGGATTCGAGCCCACGGCCCACGAGCCCATGACTGTGACCGGCGTGCTACCTCTGGACCACCAGGATACTAAAAGCAGTCCTAGACTCTGTTATATTTCACACAAAGCCTGTTCAACGAGCTTATGGCGCCGTGAACCTCTAATGGGGACTACCCGTATCACGTAGGTGGTCAGAGTAACGTTTTACCAAATCCGGCTTCGAAACACGAGGATCCATATATATTTCATTTGCCCAATAAAGCTGCGGACTTCTACATACAATTAACACCTCAACCCGCCAGGATTCGAACCCACGGCCCACGAGCCCATGACTGTGACCGGGGAACGCTACCTCTGGACCACCAGGATACTAAAAGCAGTCCTAGACTTTGTTATATTTCACACAAAGCCTGTTTAACGAGCTTATGGCGCCGTGAACCTCTAATGGGGACTACCCGTATCACGTAGGTGGTCAGAGTAACGTTTTACCAAATCCGGCTTCGAAACACGAGGATTCATATATATTTCATTAGCCCAATAAAGCACACGGACTTCAACTTACAATCAACACCTCAACCCGCCAGGATTCGAACCCATGGCCCACGAGCCCATGACTGTGACCAGGGAACGCTACCTCTGGACTGCCAATAAGCTCGTTGAACAGGCTTTGTGTGAAATATAACAGAATCTAGGACTGCTTTTAGTACCCTGGTGGTCCAGAGGTAGCGTTCCCCAGTCACAGTCATGGGCTCGTGGGCCGTGGGTTCGAATCCTGGCGGATTGAGGTGTTGATTGTATGTAGAAGTCCGCGTGCTTTATTGGGCTAATGAAATAAATATATATATATATATATATATATATATATATATATATATATATATATATATATATATATATATATATATATATATATATATATATATATATATATGTCCGGTCGGAATTTGCTGGACTTTAATTTCTCACTTGACTTGGGGTTTATTAAAATTTAATAGATGGTAAAGGCAGTGGAAGCGCCCCTTTGAGAAAAATCCCGAACCAGCACAAGAACACTTAAATCTACTACACAAAATGAACTGTCCGTGACCCGTGGAAGGATAGCGTCTGTGACTGGGATGAATGAGACACACTGTAATATTTAGACACTTATATTCCCTCCAACACTACAAACACAATCAAATAATGGTACACCAATATGCGCACCTCTTAACTTAAACTTTAACCACTACTCTGGGGAATAAAAGTTATACATGACATAGAAATTATTAGAAACACAGGCAACAATAAATTTGAAGTATCAAGAAATGTTGCTCGCCCACATGAACAGGCCTTAAGGCTTTCACAAAATAATATCAGTCACTTAGGAAATGGTACTAAAAAATAAGAAATTAAATACTCCACAATGAACAGGCCTTAAGGGTTTTCAACAAAATAATATCAGTCACTGAGGAATGGTAATAAAATATAAGAAATTAAATACTCTACAATGAATAGGCCTTAAGGGCTTTCAACAAAATAATATCAGTCACTGAGGAAATGGTAATAAAATTTAAGAAATTAAATACTCTACAATGAATAGGCCTTAAGGGCACTCAACAAAATTATAGCACCCCAACAGATGCACACTTCCTAACCTAACTTAACCACTACTCTGGGGAACAAGGTTATACCTGAGATCAGAATTATGAAGAACAATCAGATGCATTAAAAGAATCAATCACAGTATCACTCTGGTTCCACTTAATGGCACAAACATTCAAAACAATATTATCACAATTATTTAAGAAATATTAACTACACACGTCAAGATAATATCAGTCTGAGGAATGGTGTTAACTACACCCGTGATAAGGAAGATAAAATGTTCCTCTAGGTATCTCCTAGAGTCCTAGACTCACGGTCTCAGTGTGTGACCATTAATATACTCAGATAGCCTCAGTGTACTCCCAGTGCGTCCATGGGCAGGAAGAGAGTGAGCCAATCAGACCTTGTGCAGTTGAGAGAAACTTTAGCTTCCCGTTAGCAAGAGGGTTTCACTAGCTGCTCGGGACATGTGGGGTTGTGCACCGGAGTGGTAAGAACTGATCACCCACTGCTGATGCTGGTCCCGTGTCGTGTTAGTTGTCGGGAGCACTCGTTCACTCAAGAGATCCTTTGCTACCCCGCTAAACAGTGACAGGCCTACACTGATCGGTCCAATGGCGACAATCGCCACCCTCAATCATCAACGGCAGTCTCAAACGGCAGTCAATCTCTCGCAGTCAACTCCGGTCAACTCCAGTCAACTCAACTCCAATCAAGTGGGTTCTGACGGAAACCCTGAAATGAACTCACTGTTAGCTCTAGTTTACTTTATCACTGCCCTATCTAACCCTGTCTGAGATCGAATGAGACTTACTTGTTATACTGCAATAGCGCAGCACAGGTGACTAGGCCACGTGACTATTTCTGATGGACGCGCGGAACGTCTTGTCTGTGTGAATGCTCTCCGGGACTGGGCCTAGCCAGCGTCGCGTCTCCTCAAAGCGTTACCTTAGGTCTACGTGATATATTTACCGCCTAACTAATAACTCCTTGGGACACCCGTAACATTATTCAGACTGCTAAACGATCTATAATAATTTCAAATTCAATAATAGTCCCTTAACTTCATGAATCGCATCATTATTAATTCGGTAAATCACATTTAATATCATATAGGCCTAGTTCCGCAATCTCTCGCTACGAGCAGGCAGCGCTCCCTCCCCTCAGATGACCTTGAACGCTCAGTATCACTCATGGCGGGGCATTTGAAATTACTCTGAAATTTCTGGATATCACAATCGACCCCCCTAAAAAAAAGACAGCACTGTCCTCATGTGCTGAGAAAACATGCATACGACCCCCCTAACATTTTGTTCTAAGGACTGCACCTCACCCCTTTTGCTAAATGCAGCATTTGTCTTCTCTTCTCTCCTTTTCTCTCCCGCTAACACTCGACCCCCCTAAAAAAAAGACAGCACTGCCCTCATGTGCTGAGAGAACAACTTAGAACCCACCTTCAACTCTGTACTATTCCACTCGCAGCTAGCAACTCCATTTCTTCCTAGCCCAACTCAATCCAACCAGAACATCACGCTCCCCTTTTGCCTGGCCCTTAACTAGAGAACCAATGTCAAAATTAATACCAGCCCAAAACAAACATGCTCTCCTTTGGCCTGGCCCTTGAACAAAGAGGAACCAGTGTCAAAAAATACACAGTCCAAAACAAGCATGCTCTCCTTTTGCCTGGCCCTTGAACTAAGAGGAACCAGTGTCAAAAAAAAATACTCAGTCCATCTCCAACATTCTCTCCTTTTGCCTGGCCCTTGAGCTAAGAGGAACCAGTGTCAAAACAATACTCAGTCCACGTCTCCGAACCTCATGCCGGCAGACCAACCCTCTGACAATGTACCAGTCCATCTTAGTGAGGCCCTGGACATTACAACCGTACTCTCAATCCCGCTCATTACAGCAACTCAATCCCGCTCATGACAGCAACCACTACTCAACGCACATCTCTGACCTAACCATCTCTCCAATCCCCTCTGATGACCTGCCCCTTCTCATTACCCTGCAACCTAAACTGTAATTTGTCGGCTTCGTCTTTCAGTTGCAGGCTCGATCGACCTCTCCGAACTACTTCTCTTCATCCTGCTCATCTGGAGTGGGGGCTCCTCGTCTTCCTCCTCAGATTCATCCATCGCTGGGTCTCCCGGATGCCTTAGGGTTGGAGCAGCCTTCAAGTTGCTCCGGTTTTCCACTCTCGCTTCCAGGTCTTCTCCCCCACTGGGCTCAATGCGATATAAACCGGGCCTTGGATTTAGGACCTCAACAATGTGCCATCTCGTATCAAACCAATGGTTTTGCAGCTTACACCGGCCTATTTTTACATTGTTCCTCAGCAAAACCTCCTGGCCCACTTCCCAGCTACTCTCGTGGGCTTTCTCTTCTCTTGTTCTTCTATTTATTTCCTTACATCTCCGAACATTGATCTCCACTGCTTCCTGCAATCTTCGTTGCCGGTCTCTAATCACCATCACCCACTCATCTACCGGCTCTGGGTCTACTTCCGGCCTGAGGTCAAACGGCAGGTTTGGTTCTATCCCGTAAAACAACAGGAATGGGGAAAACCCTGTCGTGGCATGCGGAGTCGCGTTATATTGTGACACCACTGCCGGCAGATGCTCTGGCCACCTATTCTTTTCCTCTGCCTCGAGGGTGGCCAGCAGACCGTGCAGGGTTCGATTGAACCGTTCCACCATACCATTTCCCTGTGGGTGATATGCTGACGTCCTTATTTTCTTCACCCCAAAGGTGGCACAAGTTTGTCGGACCAAGGCACTGCCAAAATTCCTTCCCTGATCGGTCAACAGTCGCTCAGGTGCACCCACTGCCAGGAAGATTCGATTCACCAGGATCTTTGCAATCGTCGAGGCTTTCTGGTCTTTGGTGGGAAAGGCCCAAGTGTAACGACTGTATATGTCAACCATTATCAGGACATTCTCCAATCCTTGCCGCTTGTCCAGCAAGGTGAAATCTGCGGCCAGTGTCTCTAATGGTTTGGCAGCTTCAATCGTCCCTAAATGCAGTTGGGGTTTCGGCACTTCATCTTTTGCTACTCCACACCTCTCGCAGCTGGCTATGTAGTCTCGCACTGTTTCTCCCATGCCTGACCAGAACCCTCGCTCCTGCACCAGCGACAGGGTGCGATCTCGCCCCTGATGGCCAAACTCGTCGTGGCAGGCTCTAGTCAAAGCCTCCTGCAAGTTTGGAGTTAACACTGGCACCTCCCTCCATAGATTCTTCCCTTCGGGTCTTCTATGCCAGACAACATCTTCTCTTACGATCAGGGATTTCCTAGCTCGGTACATCTTGCGGAAATCATCATTTTGGAGCTCTACCTGTACCTCATCCTCTGGCAGCTCTCCCACCAACCATCTTCGCAGTTTTGTCATATAGTCCATGCCTTCTTGCTCCTTACGCAGCCCATCCATCGTCCACAGTTCCTTCCTTCCTGCCCCGTTCTCCTCTAGTACATGCATCGCTGTATACTCTTCTTCACTATCCTCCTCCTGTTCCGCCGGGATTCTAGATAGAGTATCCGCCACAATGTTGTTCTTCCCCGGCTTGTACTCTATAGTAAAGTTAAACTGCTCGAGATCCGCATTCCACCTACTTTCCACGGCACCTAGTTTAGCCTTCTCGCGGTGACTGAGTGGGTTGTTATCTGTATAGACTGTGAAATGTTTCCCTGCCAAATAATCCCTGAATTTATCCACTACTGCCCATTTGAGTGCTAACATCTCTAACTTACGAGAACTATAGTTGTTCATGTTACGTTCTGATTTCCTCAGGCCCCGACTCGCATAGCACACCGGATGCAACCTGCCATCCTTCCGCTGGGACAGCACCGCACCTAGCCCACGAAAACTTGCATCGGTTTCTAATATAAACTCCTGAGTGAAATCTGGGCAAGCCAACACTGGTGTCTGCGTCACCTTGTCTTTCAGTTTCTCAAAAGCCTGTTGCTGTTCCTCTCTCCATTCACTATCTACCCGATCCTTCGATTTCCCATGCATCAACGCATGCAGTGGAGCAGCTATTTGGGCAAACCCTTTAACAAATTTCCTATAAAATGATGTGAACCCTACAAAAGACCGCACATCTTTCACCGTCTGGGGGACTGGCCAATCTCTTATTACCCTAATTTTCTCAGGATCAGCTGTGATGCCTTCAACTGACACCTGATATCCTAAATAACTTACTTTTGAAGCCATTATTTCACACTTTTTAGGTTTAAATCTTAAGTTATTCTCCCTCATCCTGCAAAATAATTCCCTCAATCTGACTATATGCTGATCTATTGTACTTGAAAACACCATCACATCATCAAGGTATACAAGCAACGAGGAGAAAATCTTATCCCCTAAAATCCGCTCCATGTATCTCTGAAAGGTTCCCGGACTATTTGACAATCCCATAGGCAGTCGCCTGTACTCAAAGTGTCCGAAGCTTGTGCTGAAGGCAGTCTTTGGACGGTCTGAAGGTTTTACTTCTATCTGGTGATATCCCGCCGCCAGATCAAACGTTGAGAAAAACTGGGCCCCCGTCAGAGATTCTAGAGTTTCATTTATCCTAGGCAGAGGAAACGCATCGCGTACCGTGACCTTATTTAAGTCACGATAGTCAATGCACAACCTCAGCGTCCCGTCCTTTTTCCTCACTACTACAATGGCGGCAGAGTACGGACTCTCACTATGCTGAATTACTCCCTGGTCTAACAGCTGGCTAATGTGCTGCTTCACCTCTGGTACCTGGTTCGGAGGGATCCTCCGATATGGCACCCTAACCGGCCTGTCTGTGGTCACTGGGATCTCATGCTGAACCCCAATAGCCTTTCCTATGGGCTGGCCCTCTCCTTCAAAAATATCACTAAACTCTTCTATTAAACACCTAACTGCACTCTCTTGTTCCTCATTCATTTCCTCCGTGTGCACTTTGACCTCCGTCCGGGCATCCGGTTGAACTGTCCTCACATACACCTCTTCACTGATGTCTTCCTCGACTTCCGTCCCAGAAGCCACTTTCCCAATCCGCCAATTGCCCCTCAAGTTCTTACGACTATCAGACAGATTTGCCACCAACACCTGGGTCATGCCTCTCACCACTCTTACCGCTGTCGGCAACACTATCACACCCTCAGGCATCCAACCTTCATCCTCTATGGTTAGAGGTTCAATCACTACTTCTTTGTTAGCTACCTGGCTTAATGAGGGAACACATACTGACAGCAACCGAGTACTCCGGGGAGGAATGGTTGGGCTTTTCTTCCTCTCTGTCATACAATACCCCAGGCTGATGGCCTCTATTGCACATAACTGCCTAACCTCATGCAAGCAATTTTCCCACTGAGCAGTGCTCCTGGCTTCCCTGCACAAGTGATACATGTGCGGCCAGATCTCCGCAACCTCCCCCAGCACGTTCATCCCCAACAACCCGACATGAGATTGCCCCTTACCCTGGGTCTCAATCCCTGGACAAACCAACATCCCCACATCAGTGACTTCAACCCCACATACGACCATAGTGACCCGAATACACCCCACACACGGCACTGGAAACCCTGACGCCCCTTTTACCCTTATTCGAGTGGGCTGCAACACCACGCCTGCAGGCTCCAGCTCCCGACGGTAGAAAAGTTCATCAATTAGCGACACTTCTGCCCCAGTATCTGCTAAACCCCACATTTCACGACCCGCTACCAGCACCGAGACCTTAGGACACTCGGCTTTCAGCCTTAAGGTACCTTCTGTTGTGATTAAATTTGTCATGCGAACCACGCTTGACCATGGGTCCGCTCTCTCTTGATTCATAACATCGCCGGTGGAATCTATTGGTGAGGCCAGGAACGGTTGGCGGAGACTGCCTGGCCTTGACCATTTCCCGACCGCCAGTTCCGATTGTTATTTCCAACTCGATACTGGCCATTGGCCACGTATCCCCTTGGGACACTCTCTCCTGGTCCGGATCTGCTCGGGCAATTGAAACTGAAGTGGCCCTCTTGTCCACACGCATAGCACCTCGGGAGAATCGAGCCTCCCGTCTGCGGCTCGTCCTCTCTTCCTTTAGTCAGTGGTACCTCCCTCACGGCATCTCGTTTTTGTTCCGCCTCTCTCAGCCCCGTGATCCACTCGTCTAGACTATGGTGAGGATACTTCTTGATCTCATCCACTAACCACATACGGCTTTGTTCCTCCTTGAGCCCCCGAGTGATTGCATCTCCCAACAGGGCCTTATCATATTTATGATCATGGTGGTTCAACTCATCGTTTAAATCGAGCATAGCATCGTAATATTCAAGAAGCGTTTCGTTGCTCCCTTGTTTCCGCGTCATCATCTTCCGAATGGCGTCGTACGTGGCCGTCTGCCCGCCGTATTGCTGCTTCAAATAACAAGTTAATTCATCTATGGTTTCCCAGTCTCTGCGTGCATTGTATACGCGATCTGCCGCAGGCCCCGCAAGATGCCTTATTACGAACTGGATTCGACGGACTTCGTCTCCGTCTAGCAGCTTGAGGGTTCGGTCAACCTCTCTTAACCACTTTCCTACCTCTATTCCTGGCCTACCGTCGAACTTGGACATGGTCAACCCGGCCCCGAGACTAGTTCCCTCTCTACTATTGTGTCTCCTCATCTCCCACATCGTCTCATCGTGCTGTATTTTATACTGTGTCTGTACCCTATCTAGTGCATCCCCCAACAGAGCTAGTTGTTGTTGGTGTTCCGTCTCTAACTGTTGCAATTGTGTGTGGTACTCCCCCCTTAACTGTTGTACATATACTCCATACTCCCCCCTGATTTGGTTCGCCCATGCCTGACATTCCCCATTGATCTTCCCTTCTAACTGTTCCAATCGTTCCTGGTACTCTCCCCGGATTTTCCCCTCTAGCTTCCCAATACGTTCCACGAACTCCTCTCTCAACCGCACCAACCCCGGGCTGTCTCTCCTTTTCTCCGAGTAACCCCGCACCGTCAACCACAACAAACCCATTCCCATGGCGAGCATGAGTAGAGTTGAGGTCACACTTTCTACCGTTTCCATCCACTCCATGATTACGCTCATTATCCCAACCACAGAACTATCAGTCACGAAATAAAAATAACTACGCTCTGCTACCATTTGTAACCGGTCGGAATTTGCTGGACTTTAATTTCTCACTGGACTTGGGGTTTATTAAAATTTAATAGATGGTAAAGGCAGTGGAAGCGCCCCTTTGAGAAAAATCCCGAACCAGCACAAGAACACTTAAATCTACTACACAAAATGAACTGTCCGTGACCCGTGGAAGGATAGCGTCTGTGACTGGGATGAATGAGACACACTGTAAAATTTAGACACTTATATTCCCTCCAACACTACAAACACAATCAAATAATGGTACACCAATATGCGCACCTCTTAACTTAAACTTTAAACACTACTCTGGGGAATAAAAGTTATACATGACATAGAAATTAGTAGAAACACAGGCAACAATAAATTTGAAGTATTAAGAAATGTTGCTTGCACACATGAACAGGCCTTAAGGCTTTCACAAAATAATATCAGTCACTTAGGAAATGGTACTAAAAGATAAGAAATTAAATACTCCACAATGAATAGGCCTTAAGGGTTTTCAACAAAATAATATCAGTCACTGAGGAATGGTAATAAAAAATAAGAAATTAAATACTCCACAATGAATAGGCCTTAAGGGTTTTCAACAAAATAATATCAGTCACTGAGGAATGGTAATAAAAAATAAGAAATTAAATACTCTACAATGAATAGGCCTTAAGGGCTTTCAGCAAGATAATATCAGTCACTGAGGAAATGGTAATAAAATTTAAGAAATTAAATACTCTACAATGAATAGGCCTTAAGGGCACTCAACAAAATTATAGCACCCCAACAGATGCACACTTCCTAACCTAACTTAACCACTACTCTGGGGAACAAGGTTATACCTGAGATCAGAATTATGAAGAACAATCAGATGCATTAAAAGAATCAATCACAGTATCACTCTGGTTCCACTTAATGGCACAAACATTCAAAACAATATTATCAAAACTATTTAAGAAATATTAACTACACACGTCAAGATAATATCAGTCTGAGGAGTGGTGTTAACTACACCCGTAATAATGAAGATAAAATGTTCCTCTAGGTATCTCCTAGAGTCCTAGACTCACGGTCTCAGTGTGTGACCATTAATATACTCAGATAGCCTCAGTGTACTCCCAGTGCGTCCATGGGCAGGAAGAGAGTGAGCCAATCAGACCTTGTGCAGTTGAGAGAAACTTTAGCTTCCCGTTAGCAAGAGGGTTTCACTAGCTGACCGAGGACACGTGGTGTTGTGCACCGGAGTGGTAAGAACTGATCACCCACTGCCGATGCTGATCCCGTGTCGTTTTAGTTGTCGGGAGCACTCGTTCACTCAAGAGATCCTTTGCTACCCCGCTAAACAGTGACAGGCCTACACTGATCGGTCCAATGGCGACAATCGCCACCCTCAATCATCAACGGCAGTCTCAAACGGCAGTCAATCTCTCGCAGTCAACTCCGGTCAACTCCAATCAAGTGGGTTCTGACGGAAACCCTGAAATGAACTCACTGTTAGCTCTAGTTAACTTTACCACTGCCCTATCTAACCCTGTCTGAGATCGAATGAGACTTACTTGTTATACTGCAATAGCGCAGCACAGGTGACTAGGCCACGTGACTATTTCTGATGGACGCGCGGAACGTCTTGTCTGTGTGACTGCTCTCCGGGACTGGGCTAGCCAGCGTCGTGTCTCCCCAAGGCGCTAGCTTGGGCCTACGTGATATATTTACCGCCTAACTAATAACTCCTTGGGACACCCGTAACATTATTCAGACTGCTAAACGATCTATAATAATTTCCAATTCAATAATAGTCCCTTAACTTCATGAATCGCATCATTATTAATTCGGTAAATTACATTTAATATCATATAGGCCTAGTTCCGCAGTCTCTCGCTACGAGCAGGCAGCGCTCCCTCCCCTCAGATGACCTTGAACGCTCAGTATCACTCATGGCGGGGCATTTGAAATTACTCTGAAATTTCTGAATATTACATATATATATATATATATATATATATATATATATATATATATATATATATATATATATCGTTATCCAGCCTTGTTTTTCCTTCGGTAACACACTACTACTACGTTGCTGTCACTCGGAATCGAGTATGACGATGATCCTGTTATGAGACAATGATATGAGTTATTAAGGATGTCACCCTCGTTGGTGAGTTCTGAGGAGACTAGAGAGGCCGATACGGAATCGGCACGGTCGTTTACAAATGTTGAACATGTGGAGGGCTACATCTAGTGCTGGAGCGGCGGCGGCAGCGTTTTTCCGGTGTTGGGGCTTCCCTTCTTTGGTTTGCAGTCGGGCTAATTCGAAAGTATTGACACCTCGTGTGGTGCTCTCCAAGAATTACAGTGTGGAGTAATCGTCTCTCAGTTGAAGGGGTCGATTTGGCACTTTTTCAGGTTTGCTTTAAAACTATCCTTATACCTTTTCAGTTGCCCGCCAGCATTGTAGTTGTTCATAGATAACGGTAGCCTCGATGCTCCTACAGTTGGTGTCAGCGAGAATAATGGCATTTGTGCTCTTGTCTTTCCTGTGTATTCGGAGGATGGAACTTAGACTACGATAGTGAAAGTTTTCAAGTGCCTTAAGGTGCCTTCTGTATTTGACCCATGTTTCACTGCCATTTAAAATAATAATGTTTGCCCCTCGTGTAACAAGGATAACGGGCCCAAGAGCCACCTGGGCGTGAATTTGTTTATGGTGTAGAAGCTATCGCCAACACAACAACCCCACCCTAAGTTGCCCTAGAAGACCGGACAACTCGCCAACTGCACTGGCTAACCAATTAACCCGGAACACGAACCGCAAATCGATTAACAGCCTGGTTCCCAATTAATGCTGGGTAGACAAAGGCAAATGGCATAAAGAAACTTTCCCATAGTTTCACCTTGCCCGGGATCGAACCCGGGCCCACTCGCTTACGAGGCGAGCATTCTGAGCATTACACCACAGGTCACTGCCATATAGCAGGGTGGGGAGGACCATTGCTCGAAATACGTGCAACTTTGTAGATAATTTCAGCTCCCTACAGCTGAAGACACGGATACAGAGTCTGCCAAAGGCTTGAGATGCACATCTGATCCGATGTTGAATCCCTTCATTAGAGAGGGTAGTACCGTTAACCTGGATGGATGGTAGAAGTGTGGCTGAACCAGGGGCAGGTTGAAAGAGAATCTGAGTCTTATGTAGTCTTTTGTAG
>NW_024737408.1:0-41259 GCF_018991925.1 Homarus americanus
TTCTCTTGAAGCCTGGAAGCTAACAATTCAGCAGACTGTTTTGGCAAATTTAGATCTCTGACCATATCATTCAATTCTGACTGAGTAAACAACGTTGGCTTTTCACAATCTTCACCAGATGGCTTGAAAAGATCAGTCTCTTCATCTTCATCAGCAGAAACAAGTGAATTCCGGTCTATATCCTCAATCTCTGGTAGCTCAGTAAATTCTGGCACGTTACGTGATGGAGCAAATCTGAGATCAGATTTGGATTCAGCACCTTAAAGTTAGTAAAAAACAGTTAAAAGGTTTCATGCCAGAAATTTTTTTTTTTTGTAGACCAGTGTTATCTTAATTCACCGCCGGAACAATCTTCTACCGTGGACTGTAATTGTTAATTATGACATGTGATATTTATTTCTACTTCCTCACTTCGTATACACGTACAGTACCAGCATTATAAAAAAAAAGAACCTCCACTCGAACCATTACTAAACCTGTGTACCCCATAAACTGGCATCACTCACACAAGGTTCTCTTACTGTGTGTTTCTTAATCTAGTTTTTTAACACCTCAGACAATATATGTTTTCTTCCTTGTGTCTCGTGTCCCCTTTTCCTCCCACTTTTGTAAACATTTTCTCAAATTATATCCTCCTTCTATGCCAAAGTTTCTTACTCGCCCATTTACATCCAACCAAAAAGCTCTATTTTTCCATTTGCTGTATTTTCATTGTCTATTTCCCATGAACTATGCATTTCTTCCCGATTTTCCTTGCCTTTAATCATTTTATTTACCATACCAGTGACACGTGATCTGGTGGATATATACCATGTGCTCTTTCGATCATAGTCTTGATTGTGTTTAAACCATGTGTACCGCTGTGTTTGTGTTCACGTATCTACTATCAGTATCCCAGACACTCCACATCAACCAGTCACTTCACCCTTCACTATCACCTATCCACCCATTCAGGTCACTTTGATTTACATTTGCAATTGCTTTCGTTTCTCTCTCGGAAGTTATTCTTGATTTCATCCTTCCTTTCCTTACGTGGGGCAGACGACACACTTACACACAGTGCTAACCTAACTTGCGCAGTTTGGTTCCTTCTGTATAATTCGCTATCCAGGGCTTACTTACCTACAAACAAACATATTTTACAAGCAATTCTCTCATTAATAGTCAAATTCCTGTCTACCGTATTCTCCCACGATAAACTTTAGATCTTGCTCGCTGCTCCTGCTCCCACTGACCTTGGGATCTCGATTCACACGTCCTTTTTTACCCAAATTTCTATTTCGAGAGACATAAAACATTTACGTCACAATTTACTCTCTCACATTTCACTTCCCTCTAGAGTTTTCCAAGGATGGCCACAGTAACTCCACCCATTTCCGAGATTCCGTTTGTCTGTTATAGGGACCTAGGATATACCCAACGCAAATATACCTTCATATATCCACAACCATTTCTCACTTTCCACCATCCCTCTTATCACTCAACCGGGAGTATGTACGAGAACGTTCGTATGGAGCAGCTGGGGTTTAAATAACGTTTTGACATTTACTGATTTTCTGCAAAAGGGTTTATGTATCTTGCGGGTTGGAACCTTTCCTACTGGCTATGACGTTGGGTCCTCTCTCTCTCTCTCTCTCTCTTTCTCTCTCCTAGACATGAAAAATAAGATCTTACTCATTTATAACCATAGAGAAATTAAAAAAAAATAATAATCCCCTTTTCACAGGAGAGAGAGATGCCTTCAGTAATTGAACGACGATTACAGGTGTTCTATTACTTGTGTTTTTGTTTCGAGTCCGTCTACATATTTCCGCTATACATTGGTCCCTCGGTTAACGAGTACCATTCGTTCCAGAAGGTTGTTCGTTAACCGAAATTTTTTTTAACAAAAACCATTGTTTCAATGGGTTTTTGGGTAATTGATTCCAGCTCACCGAAAATTGCCTAAAGTCAACAAAAAAGGGAGTAAAGTACACTTACTTTTAGGTGTGTATGTAGAAGGCTCCTGGATGATGATGCTGATGTGAATTTGAAGTGGGAGGTGGAGGAGGAGAAGGGAGAAGAGAAGGAAGTGGAAGTGGAGGAGAAGCATTTTACTGCTTATTGGAAGGTGAGTCACCGTCCATGAAAATGTCAGGCACCTCTGGACTGACAGATTCTCCACCAGGAACATCCTCTCTCCTTCTTGAAGTGGAAGGCTGAGGGCTAGCATCTTGTTCCCGCTGCCTTTTACTGAAGAAACTGTCAATTTTTGTCTGTGGGGCATCTCTATTCCTCATCATTAACTGATG
Organism: Homarus americanus; assembly: GCF_018991925.1. Taxonomy (NCBI): domain Eukaryota; kingdom Metazoa; phylum Arthropoda; class Malacostraca; order Decapoda; family Nephropidae; genus Homarus; species Homarus americanus. Next base: position 2,292 of record NW_024737408.1, read on the forward strand.
TTTGAAGGAGGAGACCACTGTGTCCTCAACATGACACAAAACTAGTTCAGGCTTTTCCACATCTGGGTGCCTTGAAGCCAGTTTCCTGAACTTCTCCCAGTGGTGAACAACATCTTTCAACTCTGAAGTTGACATATGGTCATCACTTTCCTTTTCCTCCTCACCACTGTCAGCCTCTAACATCTCATCCAGTTGCTGCAAGTCATCTGGAGTAAGTTCCTGTTCATGAGACATCACAAGCTCTTCTACACCATCCTCCTCCACTTCAAAGCCCAATGACTGACCAATGGATACAATCTCCTAGTGCAACTCTGTTTCATCCTGAAATCCCTCAAAATCATGGACTACTGATGGCCACAGTGCTTTCCATGAAGAATTGGGGGATCTAGTGGAGACTTCTTGCCATGAGGACACAATCAATTTTACAGCCTCCAGGATGTTAAACTGTGTCTTCCAAAACTGTGCCAGTGTTAGTTCAGGAGCAGTGGAAGTTGCCTGATGACACCTCCTGAACATTTTCTTCATGGACAACTTCTTGAAGTTGCTGATCACATCCTGGTCCATTGGCTGTATGATTGATGTAGTGTTGGGAGGCAAAAACAACACTTTGACAAAGTCAAATTGAGACTCCAAAGTTCTGGCAAGTAGAGGGTCATGACCAGGGGCATTATCCATGAGGAGAAGAGCCTTTAAAGGGAGTTTATTGGTGGTTAGGTAGCTCTTCACAGAAGGGCAAAACACCTCAAGAACCCATTCATTAAAAAGCTGTCTTGTTACCCATGCCTTACGGTTGGATTTCCAATAAACTCCTAGCCGTCCTCTTACCATTTTTGGTTGCTTGAACACCCTGGGGTTCTCAGAGTGGTAGACAAGCATAGGCTTCAGTCGGAAATCCCCTGAAGCATTGGCACCAAGCAATAGAGTGAGACGGTCTTTCATAGGTTTTTGCCCAGGTAAAAAGGCTTCATCTCTGGTGATGAATGTTCTTTTGGCCATCTTTTTCCAGAACAGCCCAGTTTCGTCGACATTCAACATTTGTGGTGCGATTTTAGTTTTCTGTCTTAATACTGATCCTTTTTTATTCATAAAACGACTACACCACCCTCTTGTTGCCTTGAAGTCTTTACCGGTGTCTGGATTTGACTTGGCGAGTTTCATTGCGTAAATTCATATTGCATTCCTGGTGATGACTTATCCACTCTCTCGGTTCTCGTTGACCCACTCGAATAATTTCTCCTCCAGTTCTGGCCACTGTTGTTTACCTTTTCTCAGGGCACTTTTTGTTCTGGGGATGTCTATTAACTTTTCTTCAGCCTTCTTCCACTCTCGAACCTGCTTCCCGTTAACGCCGAATTCTCTTGCATGATCGACCCATTAATAGATGAGGCGACTTGCGGTAACTAATCTTCTCATGCATAGTGCATTTGACTAGCTATTGGATGAAGAATCTCTAGGATTTTGCGATTGTTTTTTTCAACAAGGCCATTAGCCTGTGGATGATAGGCTGCGATAAAACTTTGTTGGATGTCGTATTGTCGACATATTTGCGCTGCAAGTTGGTTCTTGAACTCTAATCCGTTGTCAGAGAGGAGAACCTTGAGCGTAGTAAAAGGACATATAATATATATCACTAAGGCATAGGCCACAGATTCGACTGTTTTATTCTTCAGTGGAACTAAACTCACAAATCTAGAAAAATGATCCACACACACTAGGACTTACGAGGATCCTTGATGACTCCTCGGAAGTTATAACAAGTCTATCGCGACTGTGTCGAACAGACGTTCTGGTGTAGGAAATTGTAGAATTGGAGCCCGTGCCCTTGTAGTACCTTTGTAGTACCCTGAGCACATGACAAACACTTAGCAATATGTAATTCTATGTCTTTCTTGATAGTATTCATTAAATACTTCTTTCTGACCTCCGCCAGACATTTGTCACGTCCGGGGTGACCTGCTTGGGGAGCATCGTGATACAACATTAGTATCGTTTCACGAAGTGTATCATGTACAACAATTTGTGTAAGAACACCCTCAGTTGCCTCAGTTGTCTGCTTGGAGCGAAGGAGTATGTCTCGTCGTAGTTCAAATTGATTGAACGGAAGAGGTAACTTTGGAAAATTAGCCTCCTCCCCCTACTCTAGAACGAAAATGACAGTAGACCCTTGCTTGCGAGTGGAAGAACAATGATAGATGCATCACTGGTGCTATATTTCTGGACAAAGCGTCTGCCACCACATTCGCTCGTCCTGGTAAATACTTGAACTTGGGTTCAAACTCTTGAATGGTCAGATACCAGCGTGTTAGTCTACCTGAAAGATTTTAGCCGTGAAACAGCTCTGTCACTGCCACGTGATCTGTATAGACGGTTATTTTATAACCAAAAATTATGTCTTTAAACTTCTTCAGTGCCCAAACAACAGCTAACGTCTCTAGATGCGTTACTGAATAACGTGTTTCGGCATCATTAAGTTTACGACTTGCAAAAGCTATCACTATATTTTCCTCGTGCGTCCAGCTGCTTAAGTACAGCGCCGATTCCCTGTATTGGGGCGTCGGTACACAGAGTAAATTCTTGAGAGTAGTCAGGAAATGCTAAAACTGGGGCAGTGGTAAGTGCTGTCTTCAATGCACTAAAACTATCTTCTTGTTCAGCATTCCATGCCAAAGTTGCATCCTTCCTAAGTAGCTTAGTCAAGGGTGAAGCTAATGTCGCATAACCTTTAATAAAAGAACGAAAATATCCAGATAAACCAAGAAAACTATGTACTTTATCAACAGTTGTAGGACGTGGGAACTGGGCCGTCACCGTCAACTACTGTACATGACCAAGGAATTGGATTCTGGATTTTAAAAATTCACATTAAGAAAGTTTGACTCTGAGTCCTGCTTAAGAAAGTTTTTGGAAAACTTCACGAAGTTTAGCAACATACTGTGGTCCCTACCAACCCTGCAAACAAGGTGTTGATCATCCTTTGAAAAGTCAGTGGGGCATTTCTGAGACTGAAAGACATCCTCAGAAATTCAAAATGGCCCAAAGGAGTACTAAAAGCAGTAATCTCTCAAAATTTTTCATCCAGAGGTATTTGCCAATAACCGCTAAGGATTGTAAAATATCACTCAAAACAGGCATTAGGTACCTATCTGGGATTGTATTTTCATTGACGCTTCTAAAATCAATTACTGGGCGCCAACCTCCATCCTTCTTAAGGACTAAAAATAGTGGACTATTGAAAGGGGATTTTGAATGTGTGATAACCTCTTGATCCAGCATATCCTGAACCATGTCCTGGACTACAGCGCGCTGGCTCTGAGGTAGTCGGTAAGCTGGTATGTATATTGGGTTTGTGCCTTGTTTTAGGGATATGTGATGTGAGGTTAAATTTGTGTGACCTAGTTGTTCCCCTGGTAAAGCTACAATGTTTCGGTAGTCGGCAAGCAACTCTAGGAGCCTAGTCTTGCCTTGAGGGTGATCAATCACCTTAACATGTGGTGTTATTTGATCTATCCTCTCCTGTCTGGTTTGTTTAATTGAAGGTGAAACACTACCAATTGGGAATTGCGTAGGCTGTTGGGCAACATGGTTATGATAAACTAGAAAATCACACGAATAGCATCCTTCTTTCAATATTCGTAACGCGCCTGTTCTGTTGAGAACTAGAGCGTCTGTTAAACCACCAGGACGAATCGTGTTCAATGTAGATTTGCACGATAAGCCTTTAACCTTGCATGTTTCCGTAAGACAGAGTACATCCGTCCCCGTGTACACGTCAGGTAAAACAACAGTGGCTCTGGTGATTTCCTCATTCTGAAAATGGAGAGTACCCATTAAAACTGCAGGTACGATTGTCCAACTATTGCTGCTATAATCACGCTGGGGAAGTGAGTCTGTGAGGTCTTGGACTCGCTTTGACTCATAATCCATCGTCCTCGTAGTAGGAGCGTTGGACAACACATTCACTCTTGCGGAGAGCAATGGTACAGACGTGTGCATGGCACTGAAGGAAATACCATTAACAGTGATAGTATGATTGCTTGGCTGAACATCTTTCAAATTAGTTTTAAGAGTTGGAAGACCTATTAAACCGTCAGCTGGTAAATTAAAGTCTTGGATCACATAAAAATCTGCAGAAAAGGATATACCACGTCTAGAAAAATGTAGTGGTAATGTTACCACTCCTGTTATAACCAGCTGAGTACCGGAAACTCCTGAGAGATCGGTGTCAGTAGGTCGAATAAAAAATTCTCAGTGAGGGGATCTACGTTGTAACTCTTGATAGCATGCCAAAGAAAGTACGTTTGCACAAGCACCCATATCAATGTCTAACGCTAACTTGACTGACCCAACCCTCGCCGGAATTGATAACACTTCCGCTTTGGTTAGCGCCGCTATTAATGAGGCTGTAACAGAAGTGTTGTCGCATGTTGGTAGTGGTGTAGCTACCCTATGTCAATCAGGGACTGACGTTGGTCTTCCTCCGACTTCTTGTAAAAACGACGGCTTGGCTTACCGTGGTGGGATACCTGGGGTAACTCCATCCCTATTTGTCTACATCGTCGGACTGCTGAACAATCCTCCGTAGTATGGGTGGGAAAATCATGGTATAAACACCACACGTCAGCTGTCTGGTCTGAAGCAGACCTGGTTTGAGCAGCTGTTGCATAAGTCTTCGGTGGGCCTAGTCGCTATGGTGGTTGAAGGGTTGGTTTGTTTTTAAGCTTAGCACCACTTTGTTGGAGTTGGTAACAAAAACCAACAGTATGACCATTTTTCTTGCAATGTGTGAATACTAAATGTTGCTTCTTTGTTGCTGAGTCCTTAGGAACTCATTGCTGAATTGACGCTACAGGTGTTACTGTCCTTGCTAGGGGAGTACGTGATGATTTAATAGCGATCTTGGCTGCATAATCCAAAATATCCTCATCGGGCTTATAATCATGTGTCTTTGCATGAATATATGCCGGGTCACGGATTGTGAGGATGAAACCAAGGAACTCCATTAATTGTGCAAAACTGTCTAGATACATATTAATGTGCTCATCCACCCAGGGTGAACCACCAAAATTGGTTAAGATATCTTGACAGACCTCGCCAGCAAGAGAAACACTTCTCATCGTGTCTTCTGCACGTATCATCCATGGCAGATGATCAACCGACCTAAACATCCAGTTCAGGTGACCCTGCTGTGCGCCTAATTCAAATAGACCAATTATAGTTTTCCTAAACTTCTCATAAGTGGGATGTGCAAGGCCACTGTCGTCCAAAACTTTGCTTGCATATGTACCTTCTTTGATGTGACCGCGTACAAATGCTTTGCGTTCATCATCACCTGTTATTTGAATGTTTTTCATTACATCTTCACATGACCTTAAAAATGTGGTTACACGATAGTCATCCTCTGCTGTAAACTCACGGATGCGATCACTGAGGGGTAATACAGTATAGTCTGCATTTACGCAGTCAATTGAACCCGTGGAGGTCCGCGTAAAACGAGAAACGCGTAAACGAAATAACAGAACATATGGGATTAATTGACATAGAGACTGGGCCGACCCCCAAACTACACTTTTTCAGACAAAATACGTATGTTGTAGTAAAAATAACATCTTAATTTTATGATGGTATGCACGCACAATTAATATTTAAGAGAAATACAGTCGCCGGTTAATGTCCATTCAAATAATGGACTCAACTCCCCCCCCCCCTTTCCCACGCTCGCTGGCTCCTCCCTCTCTGAGAAATGTTTGGGGAAAAACAGTATTCTTACATTTTTAGTAATAAATAATACCTCAGACTAAAGTTAGGATAATATAATTGACATTGCTGGATTCCTTGCAAGACAGGGAATATTTTGAATATAAACGTCATATATTTTGCACAAAAGATAAAATTTTTGCTCTTTCTAATAAATTTCTTAAATTAGATCTAAAATTTGTATGTCTAATGAAAATTTACGATGTTTATATTTAAAATAATCACAATCTTATAAGAATTCCAGCAATGTAAATTATATTCTGGCCTGGTAATTTGTATGAATTTTATGAGCTAAAACAAATACAGGTACAGTAGTACCCCGATTTACGCAGTCAATTGAACCCACAGGGTACCGCATAAAGTGAAATCCGCATAAAGTGAACAACAGAACATATGGGATTAATTCCAATAGAGACTGGCCCGATCCCCAAACTCCACTTTTTGACGACACACAACTATGTTGTAGTAAAAATATTATCTTAACTTTATGATGGTATGCATACACAATTAATATAGAAGAGGTTAGGTTAGGAAAAATAAAGGTTAGGTTAGGAAAAATATAGGTTAGCTTAGGAAAACTAAAGGTTGGGTGTAACACTTACGTTAGTAGAAGAGATGGGTCGGCATACGGGGATGGAGGCTGGTTCCGAGGCAGAGGGCAGATTACTGGCCCTCAGGTGAATCACCATTACTAGGTGCATCACCATCACTATCAGTCATAGTTGTCAGGGCCTCCCTGACAAATCCCTCAAAGTCACTTTCACTGTCACTATCACTGGCTCTGGCTGGCTGTGGTGGGTTGCGGGCGAAGAACTCGGAAATGCTTTTTTGACGGCTAGTGTTGATGTTGTCTTGATATACCTTGATGTACGGCTCCATAGCCTGCACCAGCCGGGTATGGAAGACTTCATAGCGGTCATCGTCAGGGTCGTTGGAAAGGAAGAGCTTTAATTTCTCTGCACACTCGATGGCACCCTTAATATTTCTATGCGTTAATTTGTGTTCTTCTGGGATTGACGCACCACCTTCCTCTTCACTGACGTTATCATCTTCCAACATCTCGTCGGCAGTCATTTCAGGATCTCTGATCACCTCCAGGATGTCTTCGTTGGTGGTCTCGGAGAAGCCTTCAGCTGTAATACTGTGCACAGCTTCTCTTGCAAGGTCCAATGCCACTGTTACAGACTGAACCTCACCACTCACAGGTTGACTCCGCCTCTCACCTGGTATACCATGCAACACATGCCTCCATGCGTGACGAATCGTAGCTATAGACAGCTGATCCCATGCCTCCACCAAGAAGTCTACAGCTTGTTTGACGTTAAATTTTTTCCAAAACTGTTTGACGAGAACTTCTTGAGTCACCACCTATTGTTCCTGTCCTCGTCGCTTTTGCTCTCGCTATCGGTGTCACCCAGCTTACGCAACTCATCCTTGGTGTTGGTACAGTCGTTCAGGAGCTTGAATTTCTTTGCCGAGTATGCAGCTTTCACATTGCAGATCAGCTCCTGGTCCATGGGCTGGATCAATGACGTAGTGTTGGGAGAATGGATGACCACTTTTACGTTGGGGTGACGATTCATAAGTAGGGGTGAGTGTCCTGGTGCGTTGTCAAGGAGCAACAAAATCTTGAATGGAACATTTTGTTGCTCGCAGAATTTCTTCACGTCGGGAATGAAACAGTCATCAAACCAGGAGAGTGACAGAGCAGAGAACATCCACGTCATGCGTGCGGTCAGCCAGTGGACATTAATCTTGCTCATGTCCACATTCTTGTAGGCGTGCGGCTTGCGGGCTGTGTGAATCACCGATAACTTTGGTTTACAGGTACCAGAGGCATTGGTGGTATAGAGGACGGTGATGCGCTCCTTCTGCAACTTCCGACCCCGAACCTTGCTGGCAGACTGGACAACAAAGGTCTTGGCAGGCAGCTTTTTCCAAAATAGGCCGGATTCGTCCATGTTGAACACCTGGTCGTCAGTGAACCGCCCATCCTCCATAACCTCACGTAAGAACGGAGGAAAACCTCTAGCCGCCACACGGTCAGCACTCGCTTCTTCACCACCAATGTTGATGTTGGTGATATTGTTCCTCCTCTTAAACCTATGCAGCCAACCAGAGGAAGCATTGGAGGGTTTGGGCTCTGCAATTCCCATCTTACGTGACACTGCTGCGTACAGTTCACGTGCGTACTCTTGAACGGATCGCGTGTCCACCGCCATGTTGCGTCGCGCCTGACGAATCAAGTAACTCACCAGCAAATTTTCCACCTTTAGCAGCACCTTGTTCTGGCAATACTTGATCATTGAAGCACCTGCAGACTTTGTGATTCTCATGTGCTCTTTGATCTTGGCTGCATCCTTCTTAATAGTACGAATCGTAGATTCGTTGACTCCATGCTGGCACACGAGATCAGCTTGACGTGTTCCTTTCTCCAAATCTTGAATTATCTGGTATTTCACTTCGTAGCTTAGGGAACGTCGTATCTTCTTTGGCTTAGGGCGGCTGGGTCCAGGTAAGAAAAGGTTTCTCTCTGGTGGCGGTGGTCCGGCGGAAGCCATTTCACAGAACAATGGATGCACGTACATACGGTGTGGCCTGGAGGGATGAAACTGCCGCGGTTAGGTCAAGTGTCGTCTTTCCTCCCTCCCTCCCGCGGGTGGACACGTCATATTACTTTAAACCAATTACAGCTAGCAGCGGAGGGAGGTAAGGATGCATGGCCAATTACAGTCCGATACGTCATATGACGTCACTGATAACGCAACAGAGACATGCACTGTGCAACCTTACCGCGCGGCTTGCCCAGGCGGGAGCAGGCGGGAGGGTCGAATCTAAAAATAGCGTCGAGCCAGACACTTTGCGCGTATATGGGAAGATGCACCGCGGAAAGTGAAAGTTCGGTTCTGGCGAGGCACCGCGTAAATGAGAAATCGCGGAAAGTGTAACCTCGTAAAGCGGGGTAATACTGTGTGTGTGTATGTATATATATATATATATATATATATATATATATATATATATATATATATATATATATATATATATATATATATATATATATATATATATATATATATATATATATTTATATATATATATATATATATATATATATATATATATATATATATATATATTTATGTAAATCACAATGAGAAGCATGGATAAGATAAATCTTGATAAAATCACGGTAAAATGGAAACAACAGAGTTGTTTCCATTTCCCGTGTGATTTATCAAGACATATATATATATATATATATATATATATATATATATATATATATATATATATATATATATATAATCAACACCTCAACCCGCCAGGATTCGAACCCACAGCCCACAATCCTATGACTGTGACCAGGGAACGCTAACCGCTGGACCACCAGGATACTAAAAGCAGTCCTAGACTTTGTTATATTTCACACAAAGCCTGTTCAACGAGCTTATGGCGCCGTGAACCTCTAATGGGGACCACCCGTATCACGTAGGTGGTCAGAGTAACGTGTTACCAAATCCGGCTTCGAAACACGAGGATCCATATATATTTCATTAGCCCAATAAAGCACGCGGACTTCTACATACAATCAACACATCAACCCGCCAGGATTCCAACCCACGGCCCACAATCCTATAACTGTGACCGGGTAACGCTAACCGCTGGACCACGAGGATACTAAAAGCAGTCCTAGACTTTGTTATAATTCACACAAAGCCTGTTCAACGAGCTTATGGCGCCGTGAACCTCTAATGGGGACCACCCGTATCACGTAGGTGGTCAGAGTAACGTTTTACCAAATCCGGCTTTGGTAAACGTTACTCAACCATTGAGTTCAGACAGAATAGAATCAGCGTGCTATTGGGCTAATGAAATATATATATATATATATATATATATAAATATATATATATATATATATATATATATATATATATATATATATATATATATATATATATACATACATACATACATACATATACAGTCGGTCCTTACCATACGCGGGGGTTACGTAACAGAGATACCCGTGGATGTTAAAAATCTGCGTATTTTTGCTGCCCCCCGCCCCCCCAAAAAAAAACCCTGGCCCCCCATGTCCTTATTTACCGTATATACCTGTGTGTAGTTCGAGTTTTTAAGACCAAATAGCTTCGTTAGGTTGAAAAATATTTACCAGTAACTACCAGTAAACAATGGAAACGATGCACCAACACACCACCAGTTGTGAGTGGCGGTACGGTTGCCAGGGCAGATCTCTTGCGACATCATAGCAAGCCCAAAGTAGCCAAATCCATGGTATGGTAGCACAGGACGATGTAAAACATAAAGTATTCATTTATTAAAGTTTATTTATAGATACTGTACAATGTGTACATAAATTTTTTTTCATTCCATTTGAAACATCAATCTTTGTTAATTAAATTTGAAACAAAAGAAAACTACGATACCGCATTTTCATTAAAATATTACATCACAAGTATACTTTACCTTTACTGTGACTGAATGAATATACGTATTCTCAGAAATAAATATGGAAATATAATATTTTTGCTGGAATGACGTACATATTACAGTGGAAAGACGAAAACAATGACTTTCGCTTTCTTTCGTTATTCAAAAGATTTTACCGTAATCACTTTTCGAATGGTTTTCAGTTAAAAACTGTTGTACTCGTACTGTATTACAATAATATTCTATCCTATCATTAGCCTTATAATCCCACAACTGAAAACCATTCGAAAAGCGATTACGGTAACATCTTTTGAACGAAAGAAAGAGAAAGTCATTGCTTTCGTCACAATTTTATCCCACTTTCCACTGTAATGCGTACATCATTTCAGCAAAAATATTACATTTCCATGTTCTCAGAAATAAATGGTAGTTTTGTTGACACGTAATGTACAGTATTTAATATTAAAATGCAAAAAGAGCTATAAAAACAATTAATACACCCGTAATGTACTGGCTGGTATCTCCACTCGTCCCTGCTCCCGCGTCCAAGGTCACCACTCCTCCCAACTCGCTCCCTCTACTCCCTCCTCAGCCTCCTCCACCTCCTGTCCGTCACTACTGCCGACAACAAACACAAATGTATTGTGAATAACTGCACCTCCACTTCCTATGTACAGTACTGGGGCCGGATACTCAAAACACCTCAAAAGTTACGTTTTTCAGCATGATACAGTACCATATATTGTGGAAGCCTTACAGTACCATAAATTTAGCATACTCAAAATTTAATTATGGTTCCGTAAGACTACCATAAGTTCTCGTAACTCTAGTGTTTACCCTGTAAATTAAGTTCTCTTGTCGGACGGTAGATGTCAGTGCAGATGCTAGTTGGCCAATCAACGCTCAGTTAACAAAATCATCAACCAATCACAAGAGAAGGAGAAATCAGCTGAGAGCGACGCACGTAATATTATTTTGTAAACATGGAAGGACCACCAGCCAAGAAGAGACGGCCTAATTTCAGTGAGGCTGAAGTATACACTCTTGTGACTGAGGTAGCCAAACGAAAAGAAATGATTTTAGGGAAGTTGGACTCAAGTAGTTGTACACTTCAACTCAAAAACCATGCCTGGGGTGAAGTGTTAAATGCGGTGAATGCTGTTGGTAGAGTCACCCGCAATGTTACTGAAATTCGGCGGAAGTTTTCTGATCTTCGTGTTAGCGTTAAGAAAAAAGCAGCACAAGATAAGAAATATGCTGGTGGAACAGGTAAGTCATAATATTGTTAGCGTGGTTATTGATTGATAATATGAAACAAACTTAACTATGGTTTTTCTGAGGCTTGGTACGATTTTACGTGTTTGTAAACTCAAGGAAGTAAGTAGTGTGGTGGCTCTCCATCGTGAATGAATACACATATTTTCCTTATATGAGCACATTCATTAAAAGAAACATCGTTCTTCGAATTTTTCCGTGTGAGTAAATAGTAAAAACTTTACCGTTCAACCTAATTTTTTTTTTCTTTTTACGTGGATTAACCAACCCAGGCACAGTCACTGACTCACGTCGGGGCCTGTAATAATAATTATTTAGTACTATTAATAAAAATACCACTTTATTAATAATAATATTAATAATAAATAACCATAAATACCGAAATGAAAACACAAAAAGTGAGAATCAATATACAGTATGTATGTTGTGTTGTCGATATTACGAGAAACAATTGCGACCCTGCAATTGTGTGTAAATGACACATTTAGTCAGATCAGCAACCTTAGACTTGCTCCTAATTTTCGTGATGCCATATGGCAGCAGGGTCTACCATTAGAGTACACATGATGCTTCCAATATCTTACCACCCGGTAGTCAGGGAAGTCTGTACTACTGTTAATAATTTCCCCACAACTTTTGGATTTTCTTATTATACCTATCATATAGATTACAAAATTTTAAGACACACTTGTCATTGTGTCGCAACTGACGTGGAACAGAGATAGTTAATATGAGTTTGTGTGGCAGGGCGGCGGAGGCCTCCCGTTGGTAAAGGAAGCTAGGTTAGGTAGGTTTGGTTACTGTTATAAACTACATATTAATAATTACGTTATTTCCGACGGTAATGAAGGTCATAATGTATAAGTTGCCATAGAATTCCTTTTTTATGTCGTTAATTTTCATTCATCAATAGATTTATATTCATATTTGGTATACATTAATATGTAAATTTTACTTTGTTAGGCTTATAGGCAAGGATGTTCTATCTTATGAGTTTACAACTAATACAGGTTGAAAATTTCTGGCTGCGACTATTTTTTTTGACTTATTTTACCATTTATTGTTTGTTACCTTAAATCTAATTAACTTTTGACATAGATAAAGGAGAATTTTTGTGGCTACAGCTACAATGATAGGTTAGGTTATAATGTTTGGAACTATTTCAGTAGATTCCTTTGTAACTATGATTTCTGCCAAATATAACATAGTTAGCGTATAGTGTATGTAACCACAGCTCACAGTAAGACAGTTATTATTTATATTTTCTCTTCAAGGTGGCGGCCCCCAAATTGAAATTACATACACTGCAATTGAAGACGCAATTCTTCAACTATTAGATCCAGCCTCTATACATGGGATTCCAGGGGATGTTGAAAGTGAAGAACCTATTAATGGTAATTCAGTCAAAATATTTTTCCAACCCCCTGATATATTTTGTTCTTTTCTGTCCTTGTTTTTATTTAAAAAAAACTTTTGGAGACATTTTTTCACATCTTGATTTGGAAATACTGTACAGTATACTGATTTTTTTATATAATTTTGAAAAATAACAACACTAGTAAGTTGGTTTCATTTCTAGCTTGTTTATTGCTTCCCTAAGTTATATATTAAATGTTGTTATAACTCGTATGTTAATGGACAAAATTGAGAAGTGCAAATATAAGAAATTTAACGCCTAGTTGATATTTAGATTTAAAAATATTTTAAACAAATATATTTAGATGGTCAACACTATTTTTCAAACCATTATTTTTCCTAAAAGCTTTTGTATATTTGGAAATACAGTGTAATATTTTAATTATACTCTTAACATAGACTTCAATCAACCTATTATACTACATTTCTTTCCAGAAGAAGAAAGAGAACTAACCCCCGGACCCTCAGGAGCTAGGTTTACAGCTACCGGTAGTTGTTTCCGAGAGGAATTTATGTTTCGGCCCATTCAAGAGAAAGATGATTCTATAACCCTCATTCTGAATGAGGATATACAGGAACATGATATCACAGTACCCATTGTGCATTTAGAACCTGAAAATTCAGCACCTACAAACATTCCTGGATTTTCATCATCCGGAACATATGAGGTAGAAACATGTAGTTCAAGCAATACTCGTCAACCTATTGCTGCTACCACGGAACAGCGAAGTAGGTCTAGTACCCCTTCTGCCACAGCTGTTAGGTCAACTGTAACTGGTGATTCCACTGATGAAATGGGTTCACCTCCAATGCCAAGTACCAGCAGAAGTGGCAGGAGGCCACGAACCTCTTCTGCCCGAAAAGATGAAGATCTTCTTCGAGAGATGCTTCGTGTTCAAACACAAATGAGTGACAGTTTTTTACAGCTTGTAGCTAACACCGAGTGCATTGCATCTGCAATGCTATGCATTGCAAGAGTTATGCAGTCGAAAAATCCTATCCAATGATGCTGTGTTTATGGTGTGTGTATATGTAGTCGTTTACTTAGGTAAGTCCTTTACTTTTGGTAAATGTGATAATAGCGTAGTTGAAAAGTCATCAAACACTTATTATAAATTTTCCTTTGAGTGATTGTTATGAAGGAAGACGGCATGTTAAAAAATTGTGTAACTTTCACTTGCAGCCTATACTAGTCATGAAAATGTAACAGGAATATTTAGCTCTCCATAAGTTCATTAAAATCACGAAGTTAAGTGAAAGACACACATTTGTCAACTAATAACATGTGTTGCAGTGCTACTACGGGTAATGTTTACCCAGGTTTTGGGTAAAAGTTCCTACCACACTCAAAATTATATGTTTGAAAAGAGGCTCATGTACTTATTTTTATTTTTTAAAGGTTCCTTTATTTTGTAAGACGTAGTCAATTTCCAGTTCAACGCGTTTTATTTATTAGTTTGTAGTTTGCGAAGTATGATTCAAGTAGGTTTAAACAGAAATAATGGTGCAAATTCACCAACAGCCTACTGTAATCGCTGCTATTTAACACACAATAGTCTCCAAAGCGCAAGTTGTTGCATTGGTTCTATCATAAGGATGTGCTGTCTCATGTTACATTTTATAGCTGAACAAGCAAAGAGTATTCTATTTTTTTCTTTATTACTTACAGTAGTACAGTATTGGGTTATAAGTTTCTTTTAATTTACGGGTATTGATGCAGGTAATTCTAGACATATGAAAATTATACTGTATTTCATTCTTAAATCTAAAAAATGGCAACAAATAACAGTAGTTGTATTATTATTTCACAACGATGTGGTGACCCATGGCAAATTGTGTAGTTTAAGATGCAAACAGTCGCAATATTTTTTTATTGTTAAAATTTCTCAAATATGTTTTATATAAGGATTTTTTGTTTCATAAACTTTAGTGCCTTTGGTATTTAGTAGTATTAAAAGTATACTGTATTGGAATCAAATTTGCTCAAGGATATAGTACATATATTATTAAGGTAAAAGAAAGCCATTTAATTTCTATAAAGAAGTTTATTTTATTATGTACAGAATATTGAAAATAAAAGTTAAATCAATGCACGCTTTATTCGCATTACCTCTGTATACTGCACTAAAAAATACTATTTAAACATAGAGGAAAATTTTATTGGTGAATTGATATTTGATTTTAATTCATCAAGCAAACCAATTACGGACTACATTGGCTCGGACTGCTTGGCCTGTCCCTGCTACAGCTTCAGCTGTATCACCAAGTACATGTTGAAAGGTTCCATTGGCGTAAAATCTTAAGGCAACTAGCACTTGCGTGTGTATGGGAACAGCATGAGATCTTCTCGTTCTACGCCTTAAAAATGGATCTAAATCTTCACACAGTCTTAGAATTTCACATCGAGGAAACCTATATCTAATTAGATTTTCATCGCTTATATTTATGGGATCCAAAGGGTCCAGATACCTTCGTTCACGTCGTAAAGCTCGATCATGCAGATAAGCTACAACAAGATCCATTGCAGGGTAACTGGAAAATGAGGTCCAAGTGTTACAGGATCAATCTGCAGGACAAAAAATTATGCAATGGTTTAGAAGTTTGTTACAGTATTGTTTTTATGTTGACACTAACTAATTCAAAGTTTTATCATTAGGCCTAGAATAGAAGGGTTATGCCTGTGAAAAACAAAAATTACGGCCTTAAGGTTTTGCCTGGCTCTTAGGGGTAAAATACTGGAAAAAGCACGTGTTAAAATCTCTGTATTCAATTAAAATTGAAAAAAATTGTTCATTATGAAAGGAAATAAGGGTGTTAAAAGCATTTAAAAGACATCCTCTTGCCTCAAAGTCTGTCACATACTCGCATTTGAAACTGATTTCTGGTAGGAACAGCAGCCTTCTCCGTTAGCCGGAATCCTTGAAACCCGGAACTTTCTGAAAGCCGTAATTGAAATTTTATCTAAAATTAATTCCCAAAGCATGATTTTGCAGGAAACTTACGGCTTAGGTAAATGACTTTCAGAGAGGCACATTTTCCTGAAAACTATGAGGAAAGTTTCCCAGATAACCGAGAAAATTCCGGAGATGGGGGATATATTTCCGGGTTCGAGAGATGATGTAATGGGCAATTGTAGGAACTACCAAGAAAATTTTTCCATTACCATAAACATTCTGGGGATGAGGGATATTTTCTTGATTTGTGATAACTGTCTTGTTAACGGGAAAACACCCATTCATTCACGGTAGTGCTCTTCACCAATTGTTCAGGCTAACAGAGATCTCACAGTATTTGGTGTTTTACCCCACTAGAATTTAGGTAAATAATCCCTTGCATAATGTTGGCCTGTGACAAGACACATAAGCTATACTAAGATAGCCTTATTCTGGGCAAATTCAAATAAATTGGTTAATGATAGTATAGCCTTGCCTAACCTAAATGACAAATCACTTCTCTTAAATTACTCATTTAGCCTAGACCCTAGTGTTTTCCTTTCAATGTTGGGAACATTTGGTCTGAATTGTCTTCAAGTTCATACAAAAAACAACAATTTAAAACCTGAAAATATATCGGATTAGCCGTAAATTTTCTTAAATTAATACTCTACCTATGATAATGTTCAAGGAAAGTCTGGAACTAGGCCTAAGGTAGCTGTTAGACAAAGTGTCTCACTGACGGCCTGACGCTCACCAAAAACCATGTACACATTCTCTAACCTAACATACCATAACATAACATAACATAACCAAACCAAACCTATCTAACCTATACCCTATTAGTATAATTTCTTATTTAAATAATCCTCATGTTCTAACTAAATTAAGTAGGCCCCATGTTTAAACATTTATTTGCCTAAGACTGAAAAAGCAGTTATATATAGGCACCTATTAATCAAGTTAATTGCAATCCATATTTTACACCTAATATCATTTAATTTTCGCTAGCCTATGGAAATTTATAGCCTTTCATGTTATCATAAGCCATATACATAAGAAAATAGGCTAAGACTATTGGTTGAATATTAGAAAAACAAGGCGAAGTCTTGGCAGGAATGTTCACTTGACCTCATATTTGGCTTTCATCACTGAGGGATATTTACGGCTATAAAACATTAATAAGTTCTATCTGCAAGTTTACTCAGTCATAAAACATATTTTTACCCTAAGTGTGAACAATACAAACCTTCTATTTTGGTAAGAAATACTTTATAATGTGTAAGAAGCCAAAGGATGCGTCTCTTCCAAACTGAGACACTCAAGCCGCTTATTATACAACAAAAAAGTTACGAAAAAGACAAAGTGAAATATTATATTTCAGTATGTTGATGTACAAAAGATTTTATTCTTTATTCTATAATAAAACAAGTCTAACAAGCATTATTACAACATATATTATTATTATTTTCTATACAATCGGGAATTAGTCACTACTACATCCGGGTTGAGAGTGTTACACAACCTCGGGAGCTGGTGTAAGTTACTTGTGGTAACTTATGGAGTTCGATGTCAAATATTGGTTTTGAGTATACCATCTGTGTTTTGAGTATACCATCTGTGTTTTGAGTATACCGATCTGAGACTGTAAGTCCAGTTACGGGGTAAACAAAGACATACAGTCCCATCAAATGTTTTTGAGTATCCGGCCCCTGAACTGTACTGTGCTGTGCATTTTTACAAACAATAAACATGGCAAGAAAAGCTATTAAAAAAAAGAGATAAAAATTTCACTTTACTGTACCATACCTATCCTCGGCGACAGGACGGGGTTCATCGGGCTCATCGTCACTCAATTCCATAACGGGTGGTGAAGTGGGGGCGACGGTGGATTCAGCTGCTTCCTCATTGCCGCCAGTGATTGATGGTGTTAAATCTCTCCTTCGGTGATCATAGAACATGGTGATGGGAGTTGTCGTCTCTTTCTTTTCATTTCTTCCATGATGTTTTTGTATGGAGCAAAAACGTCATCCATCCCTCGCATGAATTTCAGGGCACGCACCATGGAGGGGTCCATACTATAGGCCACGTTTTTCAGTGCCTCAATATTCCAGGTCATCTCCCCCAACTTCTCCAACGTTATTTCTTGGTGCTCTTCCTCTTCCTCTTCCTTGCCTGAGTCTACTAACTCCTGTAGATCCTCCTCGGTCAGCTCAGTGTCGTGCTCTTCAATTAGCTTCCTAATCTCGTCCTCTGCCATGTCCTGGAAGCCTTCAGCAGCCACTTTCTTTGACAGTGCCAGGGTCTTTCTGAATATTTTCATTAAAATCCACCAAAATCATTTTCCTTGTCATCGTCTTAAGCACCAAACAGCTCCTCCCAGTCTTCTCCTTGAACAGGACTAGAGGGTACGTGTTTTTCGAATCGTTTTCAATTAAAAAATGTTACAGCACATGTATATTTTACCTAAACTGTGCCTGAATGAATATATTCTCAGAAATAAATAGTAGTTTTGCTGAAACGTGATGTATTTCAATGTATAATAGGATAAGATACATGACGAAAACAAAAGACTTTACCTAACCTTCCGATGTTCAAGAGATGTTACTCGTTTCTTTAATAGTTTTCGGTTAAAATACTGTTATATTACAATGATAATCTATTTATACTGTGCTTGGTATACTACATTCACGGAAATGTAATATTTTTGCTGAAATGACGTACGTATTACAGTGGAAAGTGGGATAAAATCGTGACGAAAACAATGACTTTCGCTTTCTTTCTTTCAAAAGATGTTACCATAATCGCTTTTCAAATGGTTTTCAATTAAAAAAACTGTTGCATCACAAGTGAATTAGGATAGAATATTTTTGAAATACAACAGTTTTTTAACTGAAAACCATTCGAAAAGCGATTACGGTAACATCTTTTGAACGAAAGAAAGCGAAAGTCATTGCTTTCATCACGATTTTATCCCACTTTCCACTGTAATACGTACGTCACTTCAGCAAAATATTACATTTCCATATTCTCAGAAATAAATACAGTGAACCCTGCTTTACGCGGTTTCACTTTACGCTTTTTCACTTTACGCTTTTCTACATTTACGCGGTACCCTGCCAAAACCGGAATTCCCACTTTTCGCGGTGCATCTACTCATATACGCGGGTGAAGTATAATTTTTTTATTTAGCTCATAAAATTCATACAAATTATCCGGCCAGAATATAATTTACATTGCTGGAATTCTTACAATTTGGTGATCATTTTGAATATAAGCATCATAGATTTTGCATTAGACATACAAATTTTAGATCTAATGCAAGTATTTTGTTTACTCAGAGCAAATATGTTATCTTTTGTGCAAAATATATGAAGTGTATATTCAAAATATTCCTGGTCTTGCACGGAATCCAGCAATGTCAATTATATTATCCTAACTTTAGTCTGAGGTATTATTTATTACTAAAAATGTAAATATACTGTTATAACCCAATCATTTCTCTGGTAGGGAAGGAAGGTGGGGGTGAGGGGTAGGGAGGGAGGGAGGGACCCAGGGAGCAGGTGGGAAAAGGGGGGGAGGTGGGGTATTTTGATTGACATATAGTATTTCGGTAAGTATATTTTGTTTATTTATTGAAGATATTTGTTTTAGCTCATAAAATTCATACAAATTATCGGGCCAGAATATAATTTACATTGCTGGAATTCTTAAAATTTGATGATCATTTTGAATATAAACATCATACATTTTGCATTAGACATACAAATTTTAGATCTACTTTAAGTATTTTGTTTACTCTGAGTAAATATGTTATCTTTTGTGCAAAATATATGACATTTATATTCAAAATATTCCTGGTCTTACAAGGAATCCAGCAATGTCAATTATATTATCCTAACTTTAGTCTGAGGTATTATTTATTTCTAAAAAGGTAAATATTCTGGTTTCTCCCACACATTTCTCTGGTAGGGAGGGTTGGTGGGGGGTGGGGGGAGGGAGGGACCGACCGACCATCTGGCACGGTTGGAAGAGGGGAAGAGGCAAGGTGGGGTACTTTGATTGACAAATAATGTCGTGAAGAATATATTTTTTTTTTATTAACTGAAGATATTTATTTTAGCTCATAAAATTCATACAAATTACCCGGCCAGAATATAATTTACATTGCTGGAATTCTTACAATTTGATGATCATTTTGAATATACACATCATAGATTTTGCATTAGACATACAAATTTTAGATCTACTTTAAGTATTTTGTTTACTCTGAGTAAATATGTTATCTTTTGTGCAAAATATATGACATTTATATTCAAAATATTCCTGGTCTTACAAGGAATCCCACAATGTCAATTATATCCTAACTTTAGTTTGAGGTATTATTTATTACTATACCTTAAAATCTAGTGGTTTTTCCCCCAAACATTTCTCAGAGAGGGAAGAGCTAGGAGTGTGAGAAGAGGGGGAGGGAGTTGAGTCCATTATTTGCATGGACATTAACTTGGCGACTGTATTTCTCTATTTCTCTTAAGTATTAATTGTGTGCATGTACCATCATAAAATTAAGATGTTATTTTTACTAAAACATAGGTATTGTGTCGGAAAAAGTGGAGTTTTGGGGTCAGCCGGTCTCTATTTCATTTAATCCCATATGTTATGTTGTTCACTTTACGCATTTCTCGCTTTACGCGGGCCTCGTGGGTTCAATTGACCGCGTAAAGTGAGGGTTCACTGTAGTAGTTTTGCTGAAACGTAATGCATTTCAATGTAAATTAGGATCAACTACATGAAAACAAAAGACTTTACCTAACCTTCCGATGTTCAAGATATGTTACTCGTTTTTTTAGTAGTTTTCGGTTAAAATACTCTTATATTAGTGATATTCTATTCATACTGTGCTTGATATAATACATTCACGGAAATGTAATATTTTTGCAACTACAATGCTGATGTCAACACAAGCGTGGTTACAGCGAGACTGACTGAGTGAGGGAGAGCCATGCGTTTGTGTGTGAGGTTGCGGGAGCGGGAGGTGTCCCGTGTTCGGTGCCGCGTGCGAGTTGAATATACTTCAATTACTTCAATGTACAGATTATTCCTCCGGCGGGGCAATCCGCATATTTGCAAATCCGTGTATGCTAAACCCGCGTATGTTAAGGGCCGACTGTACTCAGATATTTTCTCAAGGAATATTTGCCGTAACTCAAAAGGATTACATTCTTTTTTTTTTAACTCTAGCTTATCAATTCTCACAGATACACTCTCCATGAACCAAGGTTTCAAATAAACTTTGTTTGGCAAAGGTTCACACAAATCTACAATATTATATTCACACAACATCTGACAAAGTTTATTAGTATAAGTATTCATCTTAAAATTACTAGTTATTGCATAAGTAAATTTATCAACAGCAGACTTCAGATACCCATCACCACGCCTAATAAGCCTTAGAGTAGAAATGACAGTTAACTCTCTAATTCTGTGTATTATGCTCGGGACATTTAGCTCCATCCTCATAATCTCTATTCTTGTCGTCTTTGAACAACGAAGCACAATCCTCATTGCTTCATTCTGAATAAGCTCTAATGGCCTAAGATCTTTTCCTGAGTAAGAAGCTAGAACTGGAGCTGAATAATCAATGATACTCCTAACTGTACTCAAGTACGTACATAGATCTTAAAACTGGTATACCAACACCATTTGCTCTATTTGACAAAACTTTCAGAGGTTTTAGCCGAGCTGTACATATGTTTTTGACATAAGTAATTTGATCCTTAACATTATTATTTACACCCACAAACATTCCCAGATATTTGTAACTGGATACTTATTGCAATTTTATTCCATTTAGCCAAAATTCTTTTCCATTTACTGCCCTTCACTGAGATTTGGTTTTATTTTAATTAATGACCAGTCCCAAGGAGAGACAAAGATACTGCAGCTGATCAATGACCCTAGACATATCTTCCTCATTCTTACATCAGATCAGAATGTCATCAGCATAAATGATTACTTGGGACTCGCCCTGAAATTTGTAACTAGCCATTCTGTTCATAAGAATATTAAAAAGCATAGGGCTAAGAACGCCACCTTGTGGGGTACCCAACCCTAGACTTTTTTCTTCCGATTCATGACCTTGAAACCAGACACTCACTTTTCTGTTAGTTAAGTAATCCGTAATCCACATCAATAATTTCCCATTTATACAAGACTTTCTAAGATCACTTCCTTATTTGCCGTATCAAAGGCACTTTTAAGGTCTGCAAACAGTCTACACTTGACATTAGCATTACTAAGACATTTAATCACACAATCTGTAGTGCTTTTACCCTTTAAAAATCCAAACACATTACTAGACAAGAGACCATCAATTGTATACAATATATTTAATACCATTCGCTCCATCATTGTAGATAGACAAGATGTAAATGATATGGGTCTTTGATCACTATCACCCTTAGGCACAGGAACAATGAGTGCCATTTTATCTCCACACACCTTAGATTCATGCATTTTTCCACAGAATCTACACCGAAAATCATTATGGCATTTCCACGCCATATGCCCCCACTTGTAACACTTATAACATATTACTGGAGATTCGTTGTAGACAGCAACCCGTTTATATCCCACACATCTCACAAAGACCTTCTCTGGCGCTGGACCTTTGATTAGCGCAATTAGCTGTGGCATAGGTACTAGTTCTCCATCAATTTTAATTACACGTCTCTTGGCCCCAAAAATCTATCGTCAGCCAACACATCCACGGGGTCGAGGTAAACAGGATAATCAAAAAGAATGATCTTCATACATTTCCCAATGGACTCCACAGGCTTTTTCATCACTACATTCTCAAATCCTTCTGTAGTTAAATATCTAACTGCTGCCTCATCCTTCATAGTAATATAAGGAATATGTTTACCTTCTTTAAAGAGCACTTGATGGCACTTAGCGAGTCTAACTGAGCACTTTACCTCATCATGAAAATCCAGGCCATTATTCTTGGGGAAGTAAAGACGTGGCCTCCTTGATGAGTTGCTGCCGTCTACACCATCAATGGGGTTTAAACTCGTTGTACTGATCATGGTTGAAGAATGACTCACACCATCAATTTTCTTTCTCTTATCCACCAAGAGGGAAATATTATCTTCACTACTTGTACCTTCTCTATTCCTCCTTTTATTCTTCTTTTCGTATTAACAACTTTAAACGGCTCTTGTTCTTCACATTCACTGCTGCTGGACAGCTCCAAATCCGACAACAGTCCTCCTGCAGTACCCTCGGCTACATTGCTGTGTCTGCTGTATCCACCACCCAATTCAGTCATTTAATAAGCGACCTGCTCGCTGAAGCTCTTCCGTCAGCCATAACAGTTCGTGTTCAACCAGGGAGGTGTAGGAGAGCGACCTCACTACACTAGTACAGTTTCACTACACTAGTACATCTTCACTACACTAGTACATCTTCACTACAACACTAGTACATCTTCACTACACTAGTACATCTTCACTACACTAGTACATCTTCACTACACTAGTACATCTTCACTACACTAGTACATCTTCACTACAACAATAGCACATCTTATCTACACTATTTCATGTTCACTACAACACTAGTACATCTTCACTACACTAGTACATCTTCACTACACTAGTACATCTTCACTACAACACTAGTACATCTTCACTACACTCGTACATCTTCACTACAACACTAGTACATCTTCACTACACTAGTACATCTTCACTACACTAGTACATCTTCACTACAACACTAGTACATCTTCACTACACAAGTACATCTTCACTACAACACTAGTACATCTTCACTACACTAGTACATCTTCACTACACTAGTACATCTTCACTACACTAGTACTTCATGTCCTCAATATTAATTCAAATATTGTAAAATTCCAACCATATTAGTTTAAAACTGAACCAAGTCCGGAATTTTGAAATTGACCTCACCAGACATTACAAAGAAACCAACCATCACCATCATGCGCTTTGCAATTGTTGAAGGTAAGGGTCAAGATGCCTTATTGGTGTTCATACCCAATAATCACCTGGAGTGGCTTAACCCCAGGGTGATCCTTGAATACGACCCCACCATGGACGCTGAGGAGTACCCACCTAAGGCTGTGATTTGGGTCCCTGATCAGTTCATCACCTCTGTTAATTTGGAGATGGTGTCCTCCAGACCACAGACCATAACCCACATGCTACCACCAGCTACACCCTGCCGGGAACCTCACAGGCGCCACGAGGACCACAGGCGCCACGAGGAGCAACAGTTCCACAGGCGCCACGAGGAGCAACAGTTCCACAGGCGCCACGAGGAGCAACAGTTCCACAGGCGCCACGAGGAGCAACCGTTCCACAGGCGTCACGAGGAGCAACCGTTCCACAAGCGCCGTGACGAGCGGTTCTATGAAGAGCGGCGGTTCCGCGAAGAGCCTCGATTCCAAGGCCTCTGTCACAACTGCTCAGAGCTACGATGCCGCAGTCGTCAGGCACCGCGGTTCCACGACCATTACTGATACAATTGCTGATCAGTCGCGTCAACCCAAATATAATAAATTGTAAAACATTAATAATTTTTATTTTATTTTTTAATTGTATTCTTTGTTCTTTATTACATTTTATGGAACAAGTACTGATTTATTTGATTATATTCACACGAATATTATTTTTTAAATTGTTTTACTTGAAAAAAACAAATTCCAATTAGAGTACAATGATGACTGTGGTGTAGTGAAGAAGAATGATAGCATTCCACACGTCTTGGTGGAAACTCTTCAGGTGATCCAAAAATATAAAAGGTTTAAAATATCATAAAATAGAGTATTTTTAATTTCTTAATGCAAATAAAATCTAAATAAAAGATAAAATTATACAATAAAAAGGGAATTTAAAAGCCAATTTATGTAACTTAGAGAATGCTTCTCTGTCACCTCTCTAACCTTCTCTCTCTCTCTCTCACCTCTCTAACCTTCTCTCTCTCTCTCACCTTGTCTCTCACCTTTTCTCTCACCTTCTCTCTCTGTTAACTAATTTTTTGCACTAAATGGAGAAAATTAAATATTTTTTCATATTCAAACATTTATGATTTTTTTCTTTTCTTTTCTTGTGAAAACAAATACTAGACTCTTTCAACTTATTTTGTGCTGTAATGTCAGGTCTGTGATACTGTGTTTTGTACACTCATACTTATTGGAGAATGTTGATTGCTTATGAAACAAACAACAGCAGGCCCAATACACTGCTTGGAGTCATGTAGAAAGTCTTCTATCCACGCTAGGACATTTCCCCGAATTCCGTACCCTTCCAGTTTGATTGTTAGCCTTTCGTGGGGTACACTGGCGAAAGCCTTGGTAAAATCTATGTAAATATTGTCTATATTACCAGCCTGTTCCAGAATATGGGTCCAAATATCCAATACCTTGAGCAATTGTGTTAAGCAGGAGCGCCCCGGCATAAAACCGATTGGCGATCCTTTACAAGGTTGTTTCGTATTAGATGTTCCATCGCAGCATCTCTGATAATACTCTCAAGTACTTTACATACAGTAGTACCCCGATTTAAGCGGGTAATTGAACCCACGGGGTACCGCGTAAAGTGAACAACAGAACATATGGGATTAATTCCAATAGAGAGTGGCCCGACCCCCAAACTCCACTTTTTCCGACCTAATACCTATGTTGTATTAAAAATAACATCTTAATTTTATGATGGTATGCACACACAATTAATACTTTAGAGAAATACAGTCGCCAGGTTAATGTCCATTCAAATAATGGACTCAAATCTCCCCTCCCCCCCTCTTCCCAGCTCACTAGCTCCTACCTCTGTGAGAAATGTTTGGGTGAAAACACTAGATTTTAACGTTTGGTAATAAATAATACCTCAGACTAAAGTTAGGATAATATAATTGACATTTCTGGATTCCTTGCAGGTCAGGGAAGATTTTGAATGTAAACTTCATATATTTTGCACAAAAGATAAAATATTTGCTTTGTGTAAACCAAATTATTACATTAGATCTAAAATTTGTATGTCTCATGCAAAATCCATGATGTTTATATTCAAAATGATCATCATATTGTAAGAATTCCAACAATGTAAATTATATTCTGGCCGGGTAATTTGTATGAATTTTATGAGCAGAAAAAAAATATATATACTTCACCGCGTATATGAGTAGATGCACTGTGGAAAGTGAAAGTCCGGTTCTGGCGAGGTACGGCGTAAATGAGAAATCGCGGAAAGTGAAACCGTGTAAAGCGGGGTAATACTGTAGTTATAATCAGGAATTTATAAATACAATTACATATTATATCCTTATAGACCATAATTAAGAGGAATAGGATATCATTATTCACACCTCCTTGAATATTATGAGCTCTGGATATAGTAAAGAGTAGACAGTGACTGAGATCACCACATTCCAAAATATCCAAATACTTTTCAGAGCTAACTCTTCCTTTAATCTGAGTTAGTTCACCCATGATGCTGTCTGTGTTTAACAAGCCCCAAACATTGACTGTCACATGATTCGCTTCTTGCCACCTTGTTGATGATGTGACGTTGATAACCTGGTGTTTGGCCGCCACAGTGGAGAGGACCCTGGGTGGTGGATGCTAAGGTCATCTCATCTAAGATCACCTGACCCCAAAAGTCTGTCTTCACCCTCGTATTGCCGGTAAACTGGAGGCTGGTAGTACGATGGCGATCTAACCTTTCCTTAATTGCCTGAGTCCTGTGGTGTATCCCGGCCTCATGTAACCTCCTTCTCACAGTTCCTGCAGAAACGTCAACTTGAAGCTGTTTTTAATGGTGACTGTCATGGGAGGCTGTGTCGCCATGAGTCTTTCATCGTCCACTGGGGTAGTCTTTCTCGGTCCACCAGACTTAGGTTGGGTTAGGAGGATTACACTTCCCTCCCTCCCTGCCACCTTCTCTCCCTCTCCTTCCTTCTCCCCTTCCTCTACCTCCCCCTCCTACCTCCCCCTCCTTCTCCCTCCCCACCACCTCCTCCCTCTCCTCCACCACCTCCTCCCTCTCCTCCACCACCACCACCTCCTCCTCCTCCTCCTCCTCCTCCTCCTCCTCCTCCTTCCCCACCACCTCATTATAAACCTTGATGACAGCTCTTGTTATCATTAATAAACAAATATTGACTAAAACAACCAATAGGAAACAACCTTATCACTCAGTTCCCGAGAGTGCCACAGTGCCACGTGAGAGTGCCAAGGTGCCACATGAGTTAGGAACGTTTGGTAGGGAGTAACACTACACCTGGAGGCAAAGACATTAAATAATTATCATACATAGAAAATCTAAAATGAAATACAGTTCAGTAAAAGTAATCAATAATGAATAAAGTGTTACTGTGCACTCACCTTTAATGTAGTCAGCTGAATGCACATGGGGCCTCAATAATTTGTTAATTAAACATGGAGACTACATTAATTGGCTGAAGCAGAGCAGGAGACAGGGCTGGGTGGGTCATCAATGCTGCTTTCTTCAGATAGGTTAATGTACTTATTGGTTGAAGGTATTGGATCATCTTGAGGGAGTGAAGAGGCAGCAGTGGGGGACTTCTTAAAATATTTGTCCAATTTAGACTGCACAGTTTGCCTTTTCTTTTCATTGTAAATCTCCCTGTATCAAGCAAATGCATCTTGGGTCAATCTGTCAACTTTGGCAAAACGCTAAACATTTTGATCCATTTCTTCAAAAATTTTCATCCCCTTATTAATAGTAACAAATGCCTCTGTCATTTGTTTCACTGAAACCTTTTTTGGGAGTGCAGATTCTTCTTCTACATTTGACTCTCTTCTTCCTCTGCAATTTTCTGTGCCTCCAGTTTAATAAGATCCTCGTTACTTAGCTCTTCTGCTACACTTTCAACCAACTGCTCAACATCTTCATTATCAATTTCGGGGGTGCTGGTGGTAGAGTGGTACCGCTCTTGCCTTCGCAAGCGAGATGTCACGGGTTCGATTCCCGGGCCAGTGGAAGTTGTTTGGACATACTTCCTAGCCTCCATTAGTCCCTGTTCACCTAGCAGCACAGTAGGTACCTGCTGTAAATCGAAAGTTGCGAATTCGTATTCAGGGACAAGTTGTTGGAGCTTCCAATAACTTGATGACATAAAATCATTGACTCTCCAGGCGTCTATGCCCTTGACTCTTCAGGCTTCTGCGCCCTTAACTCATGAGACATAAAGGCAAGCATGAACTTAGCATGCTGCCCTGTTGGGCACTGTAAACGCTTCTGCGCTTCACCTTGCACAAGGCTGTAGGGGAGTGCCCAATAAATAATAATAAAGAAAAAAAAATTATCAATTTCTAACTTAAGCTGTTTAGCCAACTCCACCATCTTGTTACTAATCTCAGAAATTACTTCATCTTCATTAAATTCTTTGAAACTGTTCACATATCTTTTCAGGACTTCTTCCATATTCCATTCATGCACTGACCTGTAACCTCATCCCATGCTGTTCTTTATACATTTCAAAATGTTGTAGGCCTTCCAAAACTCTCTGAGCGCTTTCTCACCTTCAGTAGCAGCAACAGCCTGAGGGAAGGTCCACTAGCGTTGCTGGGGGGGGAGGGGGGCGGCGGGCGGCGGCGGCGGTCCGCCCCGGGCGGCACTTTTGGGTCTGCTCATCACCCATATCTACAGCTACTGGAGACGTTAATCCATCCCTTTGTATCGGCGGCAAGTTAATCCTTGTCGTGTCTGACCTAACACCTGACCCACATCATCACGGCCACGTCATGAGCTACACCCTTGCTATGCGCCCCCGCCACACACACAACCTGTAACCTGTTGAGGATTAAGGTTACAACTTCAAACAAGTACGCCAGTGAGCTCATGTGGTGTGGGTCAGGTGTTAGGTCAGACACGACGAGGATTAACTTGCCGCCGATACAAAGGGAAGGATTAACGTCTCCAGTAGCTGCAGATATGGGTGATGAGCAGACCCAAAAGTGCCGCCCTCCAAAAGTGAAGGATCACGAGATGCTGAATTGCTATACGACATTGAATTGAGGAGAGAAATGTTTTCTTCGCTGGACAGAGTGATCCAAGAAATAACTTTGAGATTTCAACAGCTTCATGAACTTGCTGAGAAATATGCCTTCCTTACCCCATTGAATCTTTTGGATGATAAATATGAGTGTAAAATAGATCACGATCACGACGACATTGATAAAGAGGAGTTCCTCGTTGAGAGAAAAAGACTTCAGCATTTTGTTGCTGTTGCTGCTATAACTATTAAAGACAGAATACAGACGTGGAAAGAAGGCCCCCTTGAACTTCTGGAGTTTATTCAAAAGTATAACCTTGGGAACTCGGTTCCAAATATAGTAATAATGCTGAGGATTTTCCTCACAATTGCTGTTAGTGTTGCTACCTGTGAGAGGAGTTTTTCGAAACTAAAACTGATCAAGAATTACTTAAGATCAACTATGAGCACCTTGCGCTTGAGAAATCTTGCCATACTGTCTATAGAGCGATAATTGACAGATGAAATAGTTTTTGACAATGTCATTGAAGAATTTGCCAACGGAAAAACAAGAAAAGTCGAAGTTGAAGACAGGTGTATATAGAATAGGTAGTAGGTAGTAGGCAGCTACCAAACAGGGAGGTACTACCGCCTGGGAAGATATTGGAAGCATAATGTGTTGTGTAATGGTAGACCCTGCTGCTATATGGCATTGCAAAAATTGTGACCAAGTCCCAGGTTGCTGATCTGACTTTCTGCCTCACTTACACACAATTGCGGGGTCTCAATTGTTTCTCCTGCTATTAACAACACAACATACGTATATCGTTTCTCACTAATGATCTTTTTTTTTTAATTTCTTTATGGTTCCTTATTATCATTATTATTATTATTATTATTATTATTATTATTATTATTATTATTATTATTATTATTATTATTATTATTATTATTATTGTTATTGTTATTATTATTTATTATTATTATTATTGCAGTGTTTTCAGTATTATTATTATTATTATTATTATTATTATTATTATTATTATTATTATTATTATTATTATTATTATTGTTACGTATTACGTTTTCGCCCCCCGGGCCCTGATGTGGGTCGGTGGCCTGTGTTCGGGTGGGCTAATACCCATTAAAAAAAACAAAAAACAAAAACAAAAAGAGATAGACAAATAACTAAATAAAGACAGTAAAGTAAAAATTGATTCATTAAATATTTTCAGATCAAATTCCTGTTTACTTCCAGTCCCACGTCCAGCAATCCAGGTGTGTCCTTGAGACAGACACATCAGGTCACGAATCGTCTTCTCTCTGTCTTTCCCGTTGTTGTTTTCTCCCGTTCTGCTGAGGCGCCAAAAATGTCAGGTTGTCATTTACTATTAACTACCAGGAGATGATGTGTCACAATTGTCCTTGTCTTCTGATGTAAGTTTTCTTCTCTCTCTTATGAAGTTTAAGGTTTTGATCTTAAATTTTGTGTATTTTTTTGTACTGTTTCGTAAGGTTTTGTGTTAATTTGTTTTATTTTTTCTCTCGATTTTCCAGTTTTTGTCAGCAGGATAGATGATATGTTTATCTTCCTCTGTTTCATCTTACTCTATGGGAAGAATAATTTTGGCCTGATTTCAAGTCTGTCTGTCTGTGTACCTTAAATTCCTTGGCGTGGAGTTTTAGTGTCTCTGTTATGCGTTCACTCCTGCTTCTTATAGTTTTAGTAACTTTTATAATTTGAGTTTCTTAGCATTCATAGTTTAGTCTTTAATGTTGTTTATATACAATTGGTAGCAGCTACATATTTTTTTCTAATCTATTTTGTGACTCAAATTAAAATTTTTATTATCATTATTATTTGATTTTAATATATTCAATATTTTTTAACGTAATACGCCATATTTCTTCTCAGTATTCTTGATAGCATCCTAGTCTTGTGGTCTATCTATCTATCTATCTATCTATCTATCTATGTATCTATCTATCTATCTCTATCTATCTATCTATCTATCTATCTATCTATCTATATCTGTCTATCTATCTATCTATCTGTCTCTGTCTGTCTGTCTGTCTGTCTGTCTGTCTGTCTGTCTGTCTGTCTGCATCCTTAGATTTAATTTCAATATCATAAATGTTACATGGTAATAGATAACCTTGCATGACAATAAACGTGACTTTATATATGTTAAAAGCGGGATAGACTGAGGTACTGGGTAAATAATGTGTTTATAATGGTAGTATCTCGTGCACCACCCTCCTCCTAGTAGAATAGTCTCCAATATATCAAGTTCATTACGAGGGACTCACTGAATGGATGAAAAATAACTTAAATAACCAATAAAATTACGTTTTTCATCATCATCATCGTGACGTGAGGGAAATAAAAATTTAAATTATTCCCAAATAATTATTCTAGGAAAAATCATAGGTCTTTATTTTTAGGAGTGATTATTAGGTAATTTTAGCCTCAGAGAATATAAGTAAAATGTCAGAAAGTTTTGTCATTGTTGTATAGTCTCTAACGTTAACCAAGGAAATGATGTAGCCGATGGAGTGCCCTTAAATTCAGGCTTGTCTGCTGTAAAATGAAGAAAATTGAATGGTTTACTTTACAGGGTATTCTTTTGTATTTATTTATTTATTTTTATTTTTATTTTTTTATTATTATTATTATTTTTTTTTAGTGATGGCAGAATTGTAGCTGATAAATTTTGGGAAAACAATGTAGGAAGAGAGAGAGTAAGGGGAGAGGAGGTGAAAATACTAAATATATGCTGAATAACTTGACATCCTCCATCATTATATAAAAACGACCCAAAATCCTGGACACACATCTCTTATAATGCTTTAGTGTGCATTTTGTCAGGGGGGTTATGTTAGGTTAGATTAAGTTAGGTTAGATTTGATGAGGTTAGGTTAAGTTAGTTTAGTTTTTTTTGTCTGCAGGGATTATAACAACACACTTCAACATAGGAACTGTATATCATGACTGTACTGTAGCGAAGACATAACAACACCGGGAAGAAAATGTGAAAACTGTGTTATGTAGGATTACACTACTCTGATATGAAACTAAGGAAGGTATGGATCACTTAAGAGCTTTAGAGATGAAGGAAGGAAGGAGAAGATTAATTACGTGGACAGGATGATAAACGAAGCTCTCCTGACGAGGGTTGCAGAGAGAGACAGAACCTATTAAGTGTGATAACAGGAGAAATACTAACTGGATTGGTCGTGTGTTGACAGACGAGGGGCATTTATGGAATGTCAGGGAGAGAAGCGATCGAAGATTGGGTTATCGAATTAACTGGAGAATTAATGGATATACGTAGCGTGGAATAAGGAGATAAAGGACAAGGAAAAGTTGGAAGATTGGATACCGATGAGAAGATGACTGAAAAAATAAAACCTGGGACGAACACCTTGTCGAAAATCAAGTTTTATCTAAGTATTTCAATGGATTTAGAAGCGTGACAAAACTACATTGGTGCCTTTAAGAATTCGGAATTATATTGTACAATTCAAAATTCAGGTTTATTTATTTAACTATATTGTACAGTTCCAAATTCAGGTTTATTTATTCATTTATTATTTGTTACAGTCGATCAGTGAAGAAGATGGCCGGCCTTACTGCGCATTTTATGTTGCCTCGTATATTTTGTTTTAACTTATTTCATCTCATGTGAAGTTAATCCTAAAGAGTTCGTTCATCGAGGTATATTTTCAATGTTATGTTATTGAATTGATTGTATACAATTTACTAAGAACTTATGAAAAACTTTATGTACCCGGTTGAGGTATGAGAAAGAGTTATATCTGTACTCAGGTAACACATGTGCACCGCCATTGCTCAGGTAACACATGTGCACCGTTATGATCATGCATACACACACCTGATCATCTAAAACCCCAACCAGGAAATTTTAACAGACAATTGCATACATTTCTACAACAGATACAGTAATGCCAACAGACAGGTACGCACAGAAGGAACTTGAAGTACAGCGTAATATTACAGAACCAATTACAAAAAATATGTTAGGTAAATTTTGTTCCACATGACAAGGAAAATGCGAGACTTTAATCCCTTGTTGACGACCATCTTTCCTCGAGGCTGCCTGCTGTCCCCGACCACACAGGGAGAGACAGACCGATAGATAAATATAAAGCCACACTGACAGACCGTAGACAGAATGCAGATAGACAGACTGACAGAAAACGGAAAAAATATCTGACACACACAAACTAGGGAGGGAAGGGGAGGGGATGGAAAGAGAGAGGAGAGGGGGGGAGGGAGAGAGGGGAGGAGAGAAGAGAAAGGAGAAGAAAAGGAAGAAGGGGGGACTCAGTTCGACATTGGCCGTGAACCATCTGTTGTGTCCGTTGGTCCGTTGTCTACCGTTACTGGCTTCTCCCCTCCCCCCCCCCATCATCCTAACCCCACCACCTCCTCCCTCTCTCCATTGTTCCTTCTCCTGTTGCTCACCCCTCCCTCTCAACCCCTCCCTCTCAACCCCTCCCTCTCAACCCCTCCCTCACAATCCCTTCCTCACAACCCCTTCCTCACAACCCCTTCCTCACAACCCCTTCCTCATCTCTCCCTCACCCCTCCCTCTTAACCCCTTCCTCATAACCCCTTCCTCACCCCTCCCTCACAACCCCTCCCTCTTAACCCCTTCCTCACAACCCCTTCCTCACCCCTCCCTCACAACCCCTTCCTAACCCTCCCTCCCAACCCCTTCCTCACCCCTCCCCTTACAACCCCTCCTTCACAACCCCTTCCGCATCCCTCCCTCCACCTTCCCTCACCCTCCCTCACAACCCCTTCCTCACCCCTCCCTCACAACCCCTTCCTCACCCCCTCCCTCCACAACCCCTTCTCCACAACCCCTCCCTCAAAGCCTTCTTCACCCTCCTTACAGCCCTTTCTCACCCTCCCTCACAACCCCTTCCTCACCCTCCCTTACAACCCCTTCCTCACCCTCCTTACAACCCCCTTCCTCACCCCTCCCTCCCACAGCCCTTCCTCATCCCTCCCTCACAACCCTTCCCTCACAGCCCCTTCCTCACCCCTCTCTTACAACCCTTTCCTCACCCTCCCTCACAACCCCTTCCTCACCCCTCCCTCCTGGCCTTCCTCACCCCTCCCTCACAACCCCTTCCTCACCCTCCCCTCACCCAACCCCTTCCCTCACCCCTCCCTCATAACCCTTCCTCCCCAACCTCTTCCTCACCCCTCCCTCAGCCCCTTCCTCACCCCTCCCTCCTGGCCCCTTCCTCACCCCTCCCTCATAGCCCCTTCCTCACCCCTCCCTCACATCCCCTTCCTCACCCCTCCCTCATAACCCCTTCCTCACCCCTCCCTCACATCCCCTTCCTCACCCCTCCCTCACAACCCCTTCCTCACCCATCCCTCACCCTCTCACTCCTTGTGGCAGCAACTGAGGCGTGACTGTACACTGTGTTGATAATTAAGAAAAATTAACTTCACGAGGCCCTCAGAGGCTTGTGGGCTGTAACCATTAACACCTGCTGTACTATTTACCTGTTTAATTGACTTAGTTTTGTTATAGACGAAGACTAATATCTTTTATGTGAACTAAATAACAACACAATATATAATAACCGATACAATACAAGACAATACCAGTACGTGATGTATTTTTAGTGAACTATTTTCGTAAATGATCCTGACTAAATTTTTTTATCCAAAGTTTTCTTGAAGAGAATCTTATTGATATTCCTTTCACTTATTTATGATATTAATATTTAAGTAAAAATCTACATATCTGATGCTTTGTTTTACTATATTTTACGAAGTGTTAGTAAAATATTTAACACCTCAGCTTTTGTTTATCATATTTAATGCATGAATCATATTACCATCTTATCTTTTATTTCAACCTTTGTAATCAATCTTTAAATAACTTGATATCTGTACATTACCTAACCTTTGTTATCACCTGAGTCACTAATTAGAGATGTGTGTGTTGACAGATATGGGCGAGTGTGGGTGTGTGGAGGGCGGCGGGGTGGTGACGATGGGCCCGGGGGAAGGGTGCCAGTGCCTGTGCCCGCCCACCAAGCCCACTTTCAGGGATAACTCCGCTACCTGAATCTCCACCCAAGACGGTAAGTGTTCTATTGTACGTCTTGCTTAACAAACACACACACACCCACACACACACACACACACACACACACACACACATAGTAATACCTTTAAACTTCTACCCCTACTTCAGGAGAATAGATACCATGTACCCGTTTACAGCCGGACCAACACGTTGAGTCTCCCACCATCGTCAGGTACAGATGGTTAATGTGACCTGAAGGTGGCAACAACAGCAGGAGCAGGAGGAGGAGGAGGAGCAGGAGGAGGAGGAGAAGCAGGAGGAGGAGGAGAAGCAGGAGGAGGAGGAGGAGGAGGAGGAGGAGGAGGAAGGAGGCAGTAGCAGCAGGAGGGAGGAGGAGCAGGAGGAGGAGGAGGAGGAGGAGCTTGGAGGAGGAGGGAGCAGGAGGAGGAGGAGGAGGAGGGAGGAGGAGGAGGAGCTGTGCCCAGCTGGAGGAGGAGGGTAGAGGAAGGAGGAGGAGGGAGGAGCAGGAGGAGGAGCAGGAGTAGGAGCAGGAGGAGGAGGAGCAGTAGCAACAGAGGAGGAGGAGGAAGCAGGAGGGAGGAGGAGAAGCAGGAGGAGGAGGAGGAGGAGGAGGAGGAGGAGCACAGTAGCAACAGGAGGAGGGAGGAGGAGGAGGAGGAGGGGGAGGAAGAGGAGGAGGAGGAGGGGAGGAAGAGGGGGAGGAAGAATAGGAGGAAGAGCAGGAGGAGGAAGAAAATCAAGAGGAGGAGGAGGAATAGTAGGAAGAAGAGGAAGAGGAGGGGGAAAAGCAGGAGGAGGTGGAGCAGGAGGAGGAAGAGGAAGAGGAAGAGGAGGAGGAGGAGGAGGAGGAGCAGGAGAAGCGGTAGGAGGAGGAGGGGGAGAGGAGGAGGAATAGGAGGAGGAAGAGCAGCAGCAGGAGGAGGAGGAGGAGGAGGGAGGAGGAGGCACTGGGAGGAGGAGCAGGAGGAGGAGCAGGAGGAGGAGGAGCAGGAGGAGGAGGGAGGAGCAGGAGGAGGAGGAGCAGGAGTAGGAGGAGGAGGAGGAGCAGGAGGAGGAGGGAGGAGCAGAGGAGTGGAGGAGGAGGAGCAGCAGCAGGGGGAGGAGGAGGGAGGATGAGCAGGAGGAGGAGGAGGAGCAGGAGGAGGGCAGGAGGAGGAGGGAGCAGGAGGAGGAGGAGCAGGAGGGAGGAGGAGGAGGAGGAGGAGGAGGAGGAGCAGCAGCAGCAGCAGCAGCAGCAGCAGGAGGGAGGAGGAGCAGGAAGAGGAGCAGAAGGGCAGCAGGAGCAGGAGGAGAAGGAAGGGAGGAGGAGGAGGAGGAGGAGCAGCGGCAGGAGGAGGAGGAGGAGGAGGAGCAGGAGGAGCGGGAGGAGGAGGAGATGTCGAGTATCACCCACAACATACCTGAGGTCTCTCTTTCTCTCTCTCTCTCTCTCTCTCTCTCTCTCTCTCTCTCACGACATTTCTTCTTCCCGATTTGTTCCCATACATGTCTCTTCTCTCTCCCTATTCCTCACCTTTTATCTTCTCTTCTCCATCTCCCACTGGCAATCATCAAGGTTCACGTGACTCATGCCGAAGTAGACCTGGGCGTTATCTTCCCAGCTTTCATTATCCTCAAACAGCTTTCCGGCACCGAGGGAGATTAATTACCGCCGCTGGTTAATTAGGCGAGGTCTGAACGGCATGCTAATGAGACCGCGGTTCAATAAAAGACGTAATTATAGGTTTCAAACGCACACAGATACAGGCTAGAGGGAGGTGATTATTTGCCCCTATAATCTTGACTCTACCTACTGTATAATCTTTACTCCATCTTATCACGCACGAGAGTTTAGTTTTTAATTATCCACTAAATTTTTGTTTTGTTATTATTCATATCTGTATTTTTCGATTATTAAATTAGGTGTTAAATAGATAACATTGTTTTTACCGGTGTCAGAGGCAAAGGTGTTATCAGGAGTATATGTATAGGGTAATTAAGGAGAGAGAGAGAGAGAGAGAGAGAGAGAGAGAGGAATTAAAAGTTCGACCTGTAGTGGTGGTGGTGGTGGTGGAAGGCGTAGTAGACGGATGATCTTACCTGTGCCTGAGAGCGGTAGCCTCCCACCTTCTTCACCCACCTCATCCATCACCTCCGGCACTGATCCACGACCCTTAAGGGAGGCTAGGAGACCAAGCATCCACCTCTGAGATATATGAAGGAGGAGTGAGGGGGGTTGAGGGGTGAGACTGATGAACTGAGAGGTGAGGAGGGAGGTGAGGGGTGATGATATAGGGCACAAAAGGACAGTAGAGTTAAGGAAAAGTGGTTAATACTCTCAAAGACAAGATCACAGAGACGACACACAGTGAACCTTGGAAACAACGAGAGTACAGTATAGTTATTCAGGTTTCGATATTTACGTTTCCTTTTAACTCTCTCTGAGCCATCACCCGCGGGCCGAATATGACGTGTTAGACTGTAGTGATGATACAAGAGGTTCACTTCAGTTACAGTACAAAGGAGGTCAAAATAGGATGGTAATTACAGGAAAACTCTTCACAAAAACCTGTAGTGTCTAAGCCCAAACCACCACGACGATCACGTGCAGAAAATCTTGTTACTGATATACTGTATAATCTGCCCTTACGGTGCCTCCTGACGTGTTACCTAAGTGTTGTTACGTCAATATCGTCTCGATGTTAACACCTGATCTCTCACCTAAACACACACCGTAAGTTATACACCCAGCTCTACCGCCTCCAGGAGTGATTACACAATAAGACTGTCCACTATATCCTCAGCTGCCTCTCTCTATCTGGGCGCCGCCTGTCAGCCCGCCACGCCGTCCTCCCTCCTGTCTCGAAGAACCAGCTAAATAAATTCCTCAAAACCGGTCGTCTTGTCCAGCAGGTTGGGTGAGGTGGGTGGCCAGAACAGCCAAGTCTTACAAAATAACGGAGTAATAGTACCACCTCAGTTTATTTACAGTAGCTCGTAGCGTGAAGGAGCTGGGGTGAAGCTCTTTATTTCGAATTCAAATAGTAAGCAAGAATCCTTATGTGTTGTAAAGTACCAGCCTCTAAATAAAAGCTATTTGATGTGTTGATAAACTATGACTCAGCAACACGCTCTTGTCTTCATCAGTTGATACTTTTTGATCTTCATAAAAGACTTTTATTTATTAATACGAAAAGCAAATCCTGTACAGCTGCTGGTTGCGACAAAATATGTGTACACGACTGAAAAGGCAAGAGTGAGAATTGAAGATACAGGAAGTCACATAGACTGTCAGACGGACGAACTGTGAATAATGTAACACAACACACAGCTAACGAGGAAACATTAAACACAAGATTAAAGACGAAGTTACGATAAAATTGTCCCTAGTGGCTGTGACGCGAACTAAGAAGTACTCGCCAGACCTCCAACAGAGAAACAATTGGATAAACGGAACGATCCAGTCTGTTAATACCGCGTCAGTGTGAGTAATAGCTGCAGGGAGGTGACGGGCAAACAGTCCCCTGGTGATCTTACGGCGTGTGTGCCTGTGGGAGGAGGTGGCGGGGGGACGGGAGAACAAAGAGAAGATAAAGTTGGAGGAACAACCAATGGATTCAAGACTTACCCTCACCTGACCCACTACTGACGAGAAAAAAAAATGAAAACATTGAAACAGATGAACAGTAAAGACGGAGTAAACACTTGAAATAAGAGGGATGTGAATAAACATTAAGGTGAGTACACAGCTGTTGCCTCGTACTCTACCTGGACTCTGAATGAATGAGACGACCCAGGAGGCGTGACCGTGACCTCATACGTGTTGCTCGGTCCTCACGCAACACAGTTAAAGTAAAGAGTAATGACAAAGGCTCCAGTCCGGTGTGGCAAGGCTGTCGTATAGTCATTGAAGGTGTGGGTGTGTCCTGCTGGGTGAGGCGCTACAAAGTCCCTAAATGCGAAAGCGAAATGCAACGTCATTTTTACATTGTGTGTGTGTGGTGACCCACGGGTGCTGACTCCACTACA
>NW_024737409.1:0-12863 GCF_018991925.1 Homarus americanus
TTCGTGAGGTTCGGGGACGCTACAGGAAGTTAGGTGAGGTACCTGGAGGTTAGGTGAATGTTGACTGACTGACTGACTGACAATTATTAGGAAGTGGTTCCAACACGTTCACGCACAACCTATACTCATACCACAAGTCCAGAATTAGAGAGGATCATGTTATTGGATATATTTTCAACGATTTACTCAGTGTCTAACCAACTCTTTAGCGATTTAAATGTGGACCTAAAATTAGGTCCGTATATTTGTTTGTCGTGGTGGTGGTGGTGGTGTGCGCCCGTCCATCAGGTTGATTAACCACCAAAACCATAAAGGGTGCGGCCCTGCCGTTTCAGGGCATACACCACATCCATGGCGGTGACGGTCTTCCTTTTTGCGTGCTCGGTGTGGGTGACGGCGTCACGGATGACGTTCTCCAGAAACACCTTGAGGACGCCGCGGGTCTCCTCGTAGATGAGGCCGGATATACGTTTAACACCTCCACGCCGAGCTAGACGACGAATGGCGGGCTTGGTGATACCCTGGATGTTGTCACGAAGCACCTTACGATGACGCTTGGCGCCACCCTTTCCAAGTCCCTTGCCTCCTTTGCCTCGTCCAGTCATGTTGTTGTGGTTGCTACTACAGGTGGTCCTGGTGTGGCTTCGCCTAGAAAGAACTAGAAAAATGCTAGTGACAGGGGGGAAGGAGGTTCAGAGGAAGAATAAAGATAGGATGGAAGTGAATTTTAGAAGGAGAGAACAGGTGCAGTGGCTAAACACCGCTTGCGTGAGGGGGTAGGCAAAATGCCCGTGAGGGTGCAACAACAACAATCAGGACGAGGCAGAGGGAGGGCGGGAGCAGGTCCGGGCAAGCAAAGGGCCAACGCGGGTGTTCTGATTGTCGTCTTAGCCTAGGCAGTGTTGGTAAAGCGTAGGAAGAACCGCCCCGCCACGGCGGCGGCGCAAGCCGAGAAACGCAGGTGGACGGACGCACAGGCAGCACACGATCAAATCAAACAGAGAAGGTGAAAATATAGAAATTTGCTAGTCGTAGGGTTGTTTGGAGAGAGATGAAGGTAAAATCTTTGAGCTATGTCAAAGAGGAACGGAGCGAGTTGGAGGAAGGGTTTTTGAATCTTTGAGCTTGAAATGTCAAAGTATTCATAGTAAGGAAGGATGAGCGTATCGTAGGAGAGTTTTTAGTAATAGCAGCAGACAGATTTGAGCTTTTTTGTCAAATTATGAACGGAGACGAGAATGAGATATAGGTTGAGTGGTTTCAGTCTAGAGTTAGGCAATTTTATTAAGAATTGGATGTCACAGACGTTGGGTATGTTTGATTAGGTTCTGAGAGTTGTGGGTCTTTTAGATATGTCAGAGAGAAATGGAGAGAGTTGGAGGAAGAGTTTTGAATCTTTGAGTTTGAAATGTCAAAGTATTCGTAGTGAGGAAGGATGAGTGTATCGTAGGAGAGTTGTTTAGTAATGGCAGGAGGCAGATTTGAGCTATGTCAAATTGTGAACGGAGATGAGAGTGAGATATAGGTTGTTAGGTTTCAGTCTTGAGTTAGGTCGATTTTGGTAAGGTGGCTTTGTCTGGCGGGGGGGGGATGTTGTGTTTGGAGATTGGTTGAGGGAGGGGGGGAGTTTGTGTTTGGGGATTGATGGGGGTGGCGGTTGTATGTTAATTTAAGGTGAATTAAAATTGCTTAAGGGGGGTTGTTGTGTGAGTGTGTATGTGTTTGCATGTAAATGTAAGGGGAGAGAGGGAGGGTTAGGATAATGTTATAAGGTCAGGTATGGTTCGGTTGTCGGGAGGAGGGGGGAGGAGAGGAGAGGAGAAGGGAGGCGAAAGGGGGAAAGGGGGGCTTTGGAGGTTCTTGGGTTAATTTATGGTATGGTAGGATTACAATGAATAGTTGTATTGCGTCATATGTTTTTATTTATTTATTTATTTATTTTATTTATTTATTTATTTATTTTTATTAGGAGGGTCAAAGGGGCTTGTTAGAAAGGTCGGGTATATTAAGTTTTTATTTTGGGAGGATTGTAGGTATCGATTTCTAAGAGGGGTTGTGAGTAAGGTTGGGTGGGTTAAGTTTTTCTTTTGGGAGGATTGTAGGGATTGAGTAAGGTTGGGTGGGTTAAGTTTTTCTTTTGGGAGGATTGTAGGTTTTGTTAGTGGTTGGCAGAGTTGGGTTAATTATTGCATTCTCTCTTTCTTGCAGGTATTGTGAGTTCTGGCCCCATTCTTGAGGGAGAGGGTTTGTGTACAGGTACATTGCACCCCTCCCCGACCTTATTGGCTAAGAGAGGCGTTCAATGTCGTCTGCAATTTGGTACCGTTTTTATTAGGTACACCTCTCCGACCTTATTGGCTAAGGGAGGTGCCCATAAAACAGTGTTGGTAACATTCTTGAGGGAGAGGGCTTGCGTAGGCACTGTGGAACTCTCACCAACCTCATTGGCTAAGGGAAACGTACATGTCATTTGAGTTAGTATGGGATGGGTAAGTTAGGTATTTGTTTTGGGAGGAGTGATAGGGTGTGGTTAGTTAATGGTAGAATGGTTATTTTTTATTTTGTGTGGGATTGCTAGTAACGGCTGGGTATGTTAGGTTTTTGTTTTGGGAGGAGTGATAGGGTGTGGTTAGTTAATGGTAGAATGGTTATTTTTTTATTTTGTGTGGAATTGCTAGTAATGGCTGGGTACGTTAGGTTTTTATTTTTTTTTTTTTTTTTGGTGGTCTTGAGTTTGAGTTGGTGGCGTGGGGTTTGGTGAGGGAGGAATTGGTCTTAAGTTAGGTTGGGTTGATTGGGTTGGGTGGGTGGGAATCATTGGGTGTGGAACTGAGGAGAGAGGATGGGTTATTAGGTTGGAGGTTGATTTGGTTAGGTTGGGTGGGAATCGTTGGGTGAGGGTTAAGGAGAGGCTAGGTTTTAATTTGGGGGGAAATTGTTGGGTGTGGTTATAGGGAAGATATTAATACAAGGGAGGTGGGAGGGGAGTGTTTGGTCTGTTTAGTACTTAAAGATAGAAATTCTGAGGTGCAGGGATGAGGTCTAAATTGTCGAGTGACTGTGAGCGTGGTGGTGGTATGAGTGTTGTGTATGCAAGTGAGGGAAGGGCAGTTACGTGACTGTGTGTGGGGGAGTCGGGAGGTTGAGGGGAGTGTGCTAGGTTCGTGTCGGGGTTGATTTCTGTTTCCTTTGGGGTAGTGCCGTATAGGTTTACTTTGATTATTGATTTGGTTGGATGAGTGTATTGAATAATTTTTTTGCTGTCAGGTGTATAGGGAGACAGGGGGGAGGTGTTCTTCCTCTTTGGTCTAGGGGTCTTGACCACTATTTCTGTGGGGGGAAGGGCTGCCATTTTATTCTTGGGAGTCTGGGGTGTTAGGGGAGGATCGGGTTTGGTTTGGGTGTTCGTGGTCCGGGAGTTCAACGTAGTCAAGTGGGAGAAGTCGGGTGTAGGCAAGGTCGAGGTGGAGGGGCCGGTATGTTTTGGACTGATTACTTTGGGGGGGGAGGTAATGGTAGAATGGTGAGATAAGTCAGGTGTAGGCATGGCAGAAGTGGAGGGGAGGAGGGAGACAGTGGATTCTCTGGGGGGTGGGGGGGGCATGTTGGTACGGTCGGAGATGGGGGCAGTGGGGAAGATGAGGTCGGGACCGGTTCTGAAGGAGTCAGGAATGTTTATGGTAGGGAGGCCGTTAGCCTTCAAACCCTCAATTACCAGATTTAGAAAAAGTGATCTATTACCGTTGCTTAGGGAATGTGCCAGAAGTATGATGGTGGTGATTTTTGCGTCAGTGTCGGGGGAAGGGAGGGGGGCGGTCAGGTTGTTGGTCCAGCAAGTGCGGGTGGAGAGAGTCGTGGGAGTAGGGAGTGAGTGGTGGGGAGGAGGAGGAGGTGCAGTGGGAGGTGAGGGTAGGCGTAGGCGGGGAGGGAGAGGTGTTGTGCTGTTGTTGAGTCTGATTTGGCACTTGTTGCTGACGGCAGAGTGTGGGCCTTTACAAGTGCAGCATCTAGTAACAGTGGCAGTGCAGTTTCTGTATGAGTGGCCTTGATTGGCACATTTTGAACAGGTTAGTGAGTTACTGCAACGGTTGGTGGTATGTCCAAATTGATAGCAGTTGTAGCATTGGTGGACTGGGATGTAGTGTTGGAATTCGATGTTATGTGAGGGGATGATGTTATTGCCGAATTTAATTCCGTTGGATTTCAATTTGATGGCGTCAGTTTGTGTAGCTGTAGTGATTTTCAACATGGGGAGAGTTCCCATCCGGGCTGCATATGTCATTTGGGAGGTGTTGTGTGTGTTGAGTTCTGTCAATAGGTTAGGATTGTCAAGGATATGGGGGATGATTTTTCTACATATGAGGGTGCATTTTGCGCGGTATTCGGGTGAGCTGAGGACCGTTAAGCCGTTGTCTTTTAGTTTTTTGTTCAATGCTGGGGAGTGGAATAGGTCGGCGTCTTCGTCATTCTGTACAAATATTTTAATAATGTCGTCATTGGTGAAGGAACGTATTTGGAAGATCAAAGTCAGCTGGAAAACGAGTGAAGCGAGGTCTGTGCACTGTTGGATGGTACGGTCCACTTTGAGTTTAATTGAAGGCATGTTGACTGGTGGAATTGGAGATTTATGGAGATCTCCCCTAACAAATTGTCCCTAATTTCCTGCGCCCCTCACTTAGGGGAGGCCCTGCACTATCACAGAGGTCCCCAGGCGAATCGGCAGGCTGTGCTGACCCCCCGCCCTTCACACAAACACGCACTAGCAAGGTGTGGGGACAGAGGGCGTTTCCAGACGAATACTCCCCTGTACGTCAACTGACAGGGGAATAGGTCCTTTCACGGCACGGAAGATAAAGGTTAGAGTGGTAGAAAAAGGTCTGAAAACTTACTGCTGACTCTTTCTTCACACCAAGCCCCTCAGCAGCATTCGGGGTTCCTAAGGGAGGTCCGATACTGTAGGAGAGGCTCAATGTGTCGATTGAATCAACAGAATTGTCAGTTGGAGAATGGAGTCAGGTGCTTGTGATTTCCAAGGTTGGTGGGAAGGTGGGAGAGGTCCCAGAACTAGCGAATCAGCTATGTCCGTTTGATCTCCGGCTTCCCCGTCGCTCTGCGTGTCTGCTCTCTGTGGTGGTCCTGGCTCCAATGAGGCTTCGCCCACGGTTTGGTGGGAGTAGGTGGCGTGCTGTGGACGCAGCGGTAGTATCGTTCATCCAAGGCCGTCCCTCCCTCTTGGAGGTGGGGCGTAGCTTGCGGATGACGCATGCGGCACTCGTGGCCAATGAGGTGGCCACTGAGGTGGAGAATGTCTGTATATAAGCCCGCCCGCCTGCCAGGCCGCCCGTATTTACTATTTCGTCGTCGAGATGGCCCGTACTAAACAGACTGCCCGCAAGTCCACTGGGGGCAAGGCTCCACGGAAGCAGCTTGCCACCAAGGCAGCTCGCAAGTCCGCCCCAGCCACCGGTGGTGTCAAGAAGCCCCATCGTTACAGGCCCGGAACCGTCGCCCTTCGTGAGATCCGTCGTTACCAGAAGAGCACAGAGCTACTCATCAGGAAGCTGCCCTTCCAGCGCCTGGTGCGTGAGATCGCCCAGGATTTCAAGACTGACCTGCGCTTCCAGTCGTCTGCCGTCATGGCTCTGCAGGAAGCCTCTGAAGCTTACCTGGTGGGTCTTTTCGAGGACACCAACCTGTGT
The DNA here is from genome assembly GCF_018991925.1 of Homarus americanus. Taxonomy (NCBI): domain Eukaryota; kingdom Metazoa; phylum Arthropoda; class Malacostraca; order Decapoda; family Nephropidae; genus Homarus; species Homarus americanus. The sequence goes on from NW_024737409.1 coordinate 5,700, forward strand.
GCCATTCACGCCAAGCGCGTTACCATCATGCCCAAGGACATCCAGCTGGCCCGGCGCATCCGCGGAGAGCGTGCTTAAGTCCTCTTCCTTGGGGAAAAACAAAAAGCACAACAAAACCTACCAGACATCTATAACTCGGCCCTTCTCAGGGCCAAAGAACTGTTCTGAAGATAATTTTCATGACAATCGAAATGGTTGGTGGTCGGAGAGCGTTAATTTCGGTTACCCAAATCGCCTAACGGTAAGTTAGTAACATTCGTGGAGGTACGATTGTATAGTAGGTCATCAATTCGGGAGGTGGGTGGGTGCAACAAACAAGAGCTAGTAACAAATAAATATATAAAGAATAAGTAAGTAAATAAATAAATAAAATAAAAGAAAATACAATAAAATACAATAAAATAAAATAAATTGTTTACATGAAATAGGCGTGCTGCAAACATGAAATGAAGCCCAAACACACTCCATGTATGTCACTTTGCAGTGGGTGTAAAAGTACTCCACGCAGAATTTATTTATTTATTTATTATGTTTCGATTTAGTCCGGTTTCTACGCAAATAGAAAATGCAGATTATTATAATTTTTTTTTTTTTTTATTTCCCTCTCAATATATCACTGTCGGTAACTGTCTCTTTAACATGTAACTGTGGCTCCGATGGAGCCGATTAAGTTGTAGTAGTGGGATGGCGTGTTTGTTGTGCACAAGTAACCTCTTACTTGGAAGAGGTGTACTTGGTGACAGCCTTGGTGCCCTCAGACACGGCATGCTTGGCCAGTTCACCGGGCAGCAAGAGTCAGACAGCTGTCTGGATTTCCCGACTTGTAATGGTGGAGCGTTTGTTGTAGTGCGCCAGGCGGGAAGCCTCGGCAGCGATGCGCTCGAAGATGTCGTTCACGAAAGAGTTCATGATGGACATAGCTTTGGAGGAGACTCCTGTGTCGGGGTGCACTTGCTTCAGTACCTTGTAGATGTAGATGCTGTAGCTTTCCTTCCTCCTGCGCTTCTTCTTCTTGTCACCCTTGGCAATGGCCTTCTGGGCCTTTCCAGCTTTCTTGGCAGCCTTTCCGGAAGTTTTGGGAGGCATGGCGGCACAGTTACTCGTGGCGCGGAGCGAGAGAATTGAAAACTGGCCCGACTAACTTTTCCTTATATACCGAGCGGGCCGCTCAGGATCAGACTGGCTGCAGCTACGGCTCTCTTACATTGGTTGGGTCCGCGAGACAGCCACCTGGCCTGATCCTGAGCTTGGTATAAAAGACCAAGGTGGCGGGCGGAAATTTAACTCCTATCACGAAAAGCAGCAGCAGCAACATGTCAGGACGCGGCAAGGGAGGCAAGGTGAAGGGCAAGTCAAAGTCCCGTTCTAGCAGGGCCGGACTCCAGTTCCCCATGGGTAGGATCCACCGTCTCTTGCGTAAAGGCAACTATGCTGAGCGTGTTGGTGCAGGTGCACCTGTGTACCTTGCAGCCGTCATGGAGTACCTGGCAGCAGAAGTGCTCGAGCTGGCCGGTAACGCCGCCCGCGACAACAAGAAGACCCGCATTATCCCGCGTCATCTTCAGCTTGCCATTCGCAATGACGAGGAGCTGAACAAGCTCCTGTCTGGAGTCACCATTGCCCAAGGGGGTGTCCTTCCTAACATCCAAGCTGTGCTCCTCCCAAAGAAGACAGAGAAGAAATAAGAACCCAAGGTTCGTTCACACAAGACAACCTAACCAAACAGGCTCCTTTCGGAGCCACAGGATATCACTTAAAGAGAGAAATATACGACATCAACGTTTTGCAGGATAACACTCTATTTTACGTGTAATTAGCATAGTAATGTGGAAATAGAGTGAAATTGATTTAGAATGGTGTAGATGTGAAGGGCGGTTGTGGGGGCCTGGGGTGGGGGACTTAAACGGGACTTAGAAGGGCGCAAGAAGCAGCAGGAGCCAGGGAGGCGACCTTATTTTCACTCTGGTTCATTGACAGTACACATTTACCAGCAGCATACATTGGAGTCATATTGTAATTGTAGACTAATCAGTGTGGGCTAGCTAGCCAATTTGGGATAAACAGCAAGAATGTAATGTCCTCAATGAAGTAATGACATAGTTCAAGATACAATAAGTGAGGTGGCCTGAAGTCTTTGACAGTGTCCCATTCAATAATATAGTAGTGCTTTAAAGGTGTATCACCAAGTTTACATGCTGAGTGTTCCGGTATGGGTACAGCGTTACTAACTAGCCAGATGTGTCTGTATCCTAACCTAATTCTGGCCACGACTACATCACACAGGCAGGCAGGAGCAAGTTGTTTGGACACTCTTCCTAGCCCCCTTGGTCCCTGTTCACCTACCTACTGTAGCAGTAAGTAGGTACCTGTTGTAAATCGAAAGGTTGCCAATTCGTATTCAGGGAAAGTTGTTGGAGCTTCTAAACTTGAACTGACACAATCCGAGGAGTGGTGAACCGAGGATCACAGACACTATCTCTCCCACTACAAATCCCTTCCTAACCTCCTGCTCCTTCCTAACCTCCTGCTCCTTCCTATGTCCTCCCAAAATTGAACCATGCTATCGCAAAGGTAATAATACAGGTAGAGACAACAACATATTTTCCTATTGTCTTATTATATATTAATAACAGAAACGCTGCCGCCATCCCGGAGGCTTTACATTGTCTCACTGTTCATTCCCTCCACAATTCTTCCTCTTACTTCTTCTTCTTCTTCTTCTTCTTCTTCTTCTTCTTCTTCTTCTTCTTCTTCTTCTTCTTCCATCAATACTTTATTAACGGTGTATGTAAGTTTCACCATGTTTTTCACTACAGCGGTAGAGCAAAGTATATTTTGTTAGCAATAAACCAAAAGCATATTTTATGGCCTAATCATCACTACATAGAACACTACCCATAAAGCATGATACTAGTAGACCACAAAAACTGCTATAAACACCCAAAGCATATTTTATTGCCTAATCATCACTACATAGAACACCACTCATAAAGCATGATACTATTAGACCACAAACTGCTATAAACCCCAATAATAAACTATACTAGTGACTATAATTGTGTTACCCAATATTATACGAAATAATACTATAAAACATAATAATAAACACACTAATAGTGTATATTAGTTGAATGCACAATCTGATGAGAAGTCAAAAAAAAAAAAAACAACATAACAATAACCTAGAAAGAGTGTAGAGTATTTTTGTGCAAACTATTATACTAGTAGATGGTCTAAGATAACTGTATGTGAAGGAAAAGGTGTGCTCTCCACTCAAACTTTCTTTTTATGAAATCTCCTACCCCCCAGCTGAGCGGTACGCCCAATGGGAAACAAAACGTGGCACATAACACGCCGCCCGCCAGCTCTGGCTCGGTGAATAGGAATCAGTAATCGGGCGGAGTATAAACAACACCGCCGCCAATGTGCTCCTCCCATCTCTGAGGAAATCTGGCGGGCAACTTAGTATTATATTAGCATGTAATAATAATAACAATAATAATAATAATAATACTACTACTACTAATAATAATAATAATAATATTAATAATAATAATATTAATAATAATAACATGCAATTTCATTTTATATCACATACTAACAAAATAGTGTATAGCCTACTATACTTAACTATAATAGGTTAGGTTGCGTAGGAGGATCTAAAAAGTACAGTAGTATACACACACACACACACACACACACACACACACACACATACATATAGACAACAAACTAAATTAGAAACCACACGTCAGTGAAGTTATCAAATCCTCCAGTTTCCGTCTCCACCTCCTACGCCGACTCAAGTCCCTCGGTGGTCCTGCACACGAGCTCCTCAGTGTTTACACAACATTCATACTTCCCAAGCTCACCTATGCCGCCTCCACCTGGTCTTCCTCCCTAAATGCCACACAACGTAAACACCTCGAAAAAGTGCAAAAGAGGCCATGCAAGATTATTCTCTACCCTTCCTACTCCACATATCAAGAAGCGCTCAACACACTGACCCTTTAGACTCTCACTGACCATCACCACGACCTCATCTGCAAATTTGGTAAGAAGCTTCTACACCATCCCCGACACCGGCTCCTACTACCACCTGAGATCCCTAGTCCGAGAATTGCTCTTTGACACCACAACCGCATCCAGCCCAGCCCATACGTGCACGAACTGATCGCTATAAGAACAGCCCAGTCCCTACGTGCACGAACTGATCGCTATAAGAACAGCCCAGTCCCCACCATTGTAAAAATTATCGATAACTTGTAATAAATCAGTGTACTCACTCCCAGTAAACACTACTCCTTGCACTGTCACTATGTTGAAATGAACTGTAGTTTGAGCTTTTCCCCAGCTAGTTATTATATGTCTTAGTTGTGTCACTCATGTTACTTGTATATTATTTGTAATTCGTAACCCATTCCCCAAATATGTAACTGTATATTTTCAGTCTTCTGGCTGCCAAGCTCTTTCAATAAACCGTTAATTATTATTATTATTATTATTATTTATATGTTGGCCCATACCAACTCACTCCCCTGAACCCTCCTCCCCAGCGGACTATCAACAAGTTCTTGCCATAAGGTACTATCTCATTTGGCCAAGGAATGGAACCAGTGATGAATAGTGGTGAACAGTGCTTAACTCAGTGAAAAACAACTCGGCAGTTGAGTCTTACCCAAGCTAGCTAACCACCTTCACACAGTGAGGCCCCAGGTACCCAGTTATACTTCCCCTGAGACTCCACGATAGAGAGGCCTGGGACCACACCTCACCCACTTGAATGAGTGAGTCATGTCGACCACGTGGTGTCCCCAAGATGCTACGACAACACGTAGTGAATGTTTTGCTACAGCATCATCATGTGAATTTCCTCATAACACCATCTGTGAGGTAACTGCTACATCATCAGGCCCCTCATAACGCCATCTGTGAGGGAGTTACTACACTACGTGTCTGGTGTTCAACATCTCACCTTACATGATCTACGCGTGCAAACATTAATCTGTATGTTCACTGTGTGCTCCTTCACCTTTCTCTAATGAGGGCTTTTGTTAAACCACCAATGTATGATGTACTAAGTCATTTGTGTCCAATGTATACTTTCGAAAGGCCCTTGTTTGGGGAAGGTAGGAGAGAGTAGTCGTCATTATTGTCCAAGCCACATTATTTATTTCTATATATAAGTAATGTAGGCTGGTTTTTAAATACCTCAATCCCCTAACGGTGCCGTTTGTATATTAAGAAATACCGAAGCCATACAGTACAACACCAGCGAATATGAAGTATCACTGTAACCGGCAACTGTTACTCACTCATACCTACATACATATAGAGAGTCTTTACAGAATGATAGCAGACACGAGGAAGACGAACAACAAGAGGAGAAGAGTTAGAAGAAAATCAACTTCAAGCTAAGAAGAAGAATACCAAGACATTTCCTCCAAACAAGAAAACAACACACAAAATCAAGCCGACCAAACACTGAGAAACCATGGCGGAACCCAACATGCACAGGACGCTTGACCTGACTCTATCCTGCCGCATCCAGGCGAGTTGCTGCCTAAAGTCCCTCACGCAAGCGCTGTTTAGCCACTGCACCTATTCTATCCTCCTAAAATTCACTTCAATCCCCCCTGCCACTAGCATGTTATGTATGTATGTATGTATGTATGTATGTATGTATGTATGTATGAATGAATGATAACTGCAACTTTGCGTATTAAAACTCATTACTCTTACCGAAGTAATATAGTGCGTGGTTATGTTATGTCATGTTAGGATAGATTATAAACTACATTGGGTTACATTTCGTGAGGTTCGGTGACGCTACAGGAAGGTAGGTGAGGTTCCTGGAGGTTAGGTGAATGTTGACTGACTGACTGACAATTATTAGGAAGTGGTTCCAACACGTTCACACACAACCTATACTCATACCACAAGTCCAGAATTAGAGAGGATCATGTTATTGGATATATTTTCAACGATTTACTCAGTGTCTAACCAACTCTTTTGCGATTTAAATGTGGACCTAAAATTAGGTCCGTATATTTGTTTGTCGTGGTGGTGGTGGTGGTGGTGGTGGTGTGCGCCCGTCCATCAGGTTGATTAACCACTAAAACCATAAAGGGTGCGGCCCTGCCGTTTCAGGGCATACACCACATCCATGGCGGTGACGGTCTTCCTTTTTGCGTGCTCGGTGTAGGTGACGGCGTCACGGATGACGTTCTCCAGAAACACCTTGAGGACGCCGCGGGTCTCCTCGTAGATGAGGCCGGATATACGTTTAACACCTCCACGCCGAGCTAGACGACGAATGGCGGGCTTGGTGATACCCTGGATGTTGTCACGAAGCACCTTACGATGACGCTTGGCGCCACCCTTTCCAAGTCCCTTGCCTCCTTTGCCTCGTCCAGTCATGTTGTTGTGGTTGCTACTACAGGTGGTCCTGGTGTGGCGTCGCCGAATCGAATCGAAAAATGCTAGTGACAGGGGGGAAGGAGGTTCAGGAGAAGAATAAAGGGAGGATTGAAGTGAATTTTAGGAGGAGAGAACAGATGCAGTGGCTAAACACCGCTTGCGTGAGGGATTATAAGATGGGGGCAGCAGCAACAACCCGGCTGGACGCGGCAGGGAGGCGACAAGACAAGGCCAGGCTAGCGTCAGGTCAAGCGTCAGGTCAGGCGTCAGGTGCGTGTTGGGTTGGGCAATGGATGTTCAGTGCTTGGTCGGCTTGATTGTGTTTTGGTTTCTTGTGTGGAGGGGATGTCTTGGTCTTCTTAGCTTGATGTCGATTTTCTTCGAATCGAAATCGAAAAATGCTAGTGACAGGGGGGAAGGAGGTTCAGGAGAAGAATAAAGGGAGGATTGAAGTGAATTTTAGGAGGAGAGAACAGATGCAGTGGCTAAACACCGCTTGCGTGAGGGATTATGAGATGGGGGCAGCAGCAACAACCCGGCCGGACGCGGCAAGGAGGCGACAAGACAAGGCCAGGCTAGCGTCAGGTCAAGCGTCAGGTCAAGCGTCAGGTCAGGCGTCAGGTGCGTGTTGGGTTGGGCAATGGATGTTCAGTGCTTGGTCGGCTTGATTGTGTTTTGGTTTCTTGTGTGGAGGGGATGTCTTGGTCTTCTTAGCTTGATGTCGATTTTCTTCTCTCTCTCCTT
>NW_024737410.1:0-14078 GCF_018991925.1 Homarus americanus
ATTGCGTTTGCAATACTTTCGTATATAAGGGCTATGGCTGTGTTTGTTCCTCTGTGTTTCCGGAATCCGTGTTGCCTAGGGTTGTATTTGTATTCCAGTTCCAGGCGTGTTCTTAATCGTTGGTTAATTAATTTTTCCAAAATTTTTCCCGGTGTAGGTCTGTAGTTTTCTACTGCTGTGGGGGCTTTTTCCGGTTTTGGTATCAGTTTTATAATTGCGGTCTTGAATTTCTTTGGGTAGTAGCCTGAAGCTATGGACGCGTTGAATATATTTCTTAGTAGAAGTACCATGTTGCTTGCTAATTGCTGTAAAATGAGTTTATTTATTTTGCTGACTCCAGAGAGCCTTGTTCTTAAAGCTATTGATTGTTCTTACTATTTCGTCCACCGTGATTGGTTTGTTTAGTGAGACTGACTGACTGATGTTGGGGATTACTGGCCTCTTCGCCATTAGGTTATTTCGGCCGAAGCTGATGTCTTCTTTCTTCTTCTAATCTTGGTCTTCTTTCTTGCTACAACTAATCTGATGTTCTTGTTTCTTCTTTTCTTGTTATTCTTGTGTTCTTCTTGTTCTTGGTATTTTGGTTACTTCTTTCTTCTTCTTGTTTTATTTGGGATGAATTATGGTATGCATGAGTGATATGATGGTGAGTTAGTGACAGACCAGATGAAATGGCTTGTCAGGTGACTAGTTTCTCTGTGATTTTTTTTTTTTATTATTTTTTATTTTGTCTTTTGTAGCCCGTGTCTTTTTGTTTGAATATGTGTTGGTGGGTGTCAGTTTAGCTTGATAAATGTGAGTGTTGTATGTAATGATAAGGTTTGTGATGTGTTTCTCATGTTGTATGTTTTAATTTTTGTTTTATTCATTTTTATTTTTTATTTTTTATTTTTTTTCAAGGCATGGTTACATACATATAATAGATATAAAAAGAGTTCATGCGTGTGTCAATCATAACATGCCGATAAGATGGGTCTCCTTGAGGAAGGTTATTACAGCGTCACTTATGGTGACATCATCTTGCAATAGGTTGGGTACAGTCAGCACGAAGCCTTGCTCGGCAGCTAGGATCACCAGCTGCCGGCGCTCTGGTTCGTACTGGCTGCACTCAGTCAGAATATGTCTGATGGAGAGAATTAGGTTACAAGTGGCACAGATAGGTGGGAAGGAATTGTCAAGATAGGCCCCTAGGTGGGTCAGATAGGTACAGTTCAGCCTTAGTCTGGCGAGAACGACCTCTTCCCTCCTATTCTTTCTATATGCTGAGGGCCAGTTTCCTATATTAGGCTTCCAGGTGTTGTGGAGATTTAACCTAGTCCATTCAAGTTGCCACTTTCCAAATGTATATGTCTTCCCCAAGGAGAGACACGACTGAGTCTCCCAGGGTACATTAGTTGTCTCCCCGAGACCCACAGTCGCTCTTGCTAATCTGTCTGCCTGTTCATTGCCCCAAATGTTACAATGCCCAGGCACCCACAGCAGCACAATATTCTTGGCACACTCATGTAATTTATTAATAATGTTGCCCTGTATCTCATTGCTGATAGTATCACCACCTTGAATTGCTTTAAGAGCTGACATGGAATCTGAAATTACAGCGACATCATTGACATTGCTTGTTATTGCAATGTCAATGGCTCTACTTATTGCGAACATTTCTGCTGAGAATATGGTTGTATGCCGCGGCAGGCGGGAGCTCCACTCCCCGTCTCTGCTCCAGATACCGGCTCCGACGTTGTCTTCAGTCTTGGACCCGTCGGTGTACACGTGAGTATAGGCGCTGAATCCTTCAAGAAATTGATAGAAAAGTTGCCTCAGGAGCTCAGGATGAAAGTCATTCTTCGCTCCCGGAAGCCACGATGTTTCCACATGGAAGTTGGGGTTCTCCCATGGCGGACACAACGGTGGAACGTATCTATCAACGTCTACGAAATGGATACCAGCACCCTGGCACAAGGTCTGGAGGCGGACAACCGAGGACGGGGACCTACGCAGCTGGAGGAAACGGAATTTAGCAACAGCACACCAACCTGGGTGGCCTGTGCCGCGCTTCCTAGCCGTACTCAACCCGTACCTTAGCGTCAACATGTCCCTCTTGATGGGAAGTGGAGGGACGTGGGCCTCAACCTCCAGTTTACCTACACGTGTACACCTGTAAGCACCCAGACATAGACGAAGGCATCGGTTCCTTATTCTGGTTAGCTTTGCGAGTGTGGTGTCGCATGCAGAAGCATACAACTGGCATCCATAATCAAGTTTCGATCTGATCAGGGTCTTATACACCATTAATAAATATTTCCTATCGGCTCCCCATGTAGTACCTGATAAAACTTTCAGGATGTTTGTGACTAAGACATTTACTTTCAAGTTCGTTAATGTGGTTTTTCCACGTTAATTTCCGGTCAAAATGAACACCAAGAAATTTTAGTGAAGTTTGAAATTTAATAGGAGTATCATTTAATTTTAATACTGGATTTCTAATGTTACGTTTCTTAGTGAAGACTACTCCTACCAATAACAACATGTATATTATGTATGCTGGATTATGTATTATGTATGTATTATATTATGTATGTGCTCCATTTATATTTATTCAGCCTGGCATAGCGTGTGGCAATGTTATTACCATATCCTTAATTAATGTGCCTGGCGACATTATGGGAAGCTGCTAATGTATCCTTGCCATACGTCGTCTATATGGTAGTGACCAGGACCCTAGCTAGGGAGCAGTGCTACCCACATCTGTGTACATACTCTTATCCAGTAAACCGAACCTACAAAACTATACAGGTGTTTGTGTTCTCTCCTGTATATAGAACTTATTACCCAGAACATCTAACATGGCGCAGTGCGTAGGATTACTGGATTATTACGAGTGATTAGTGCAAGTTGGTGGAAAGCCGGCTGATGGATCCCCGCCTTGGGTCAACCCCGCGTCATCCCTCGAAGAATTTCGCAACTTTGAGCAGTGTCAGTGACAGTGATTTTCTGTGAAGTGTTAAGTGCATTGTGTGTTTCGTGCCATTCATGTGTGACCTTGTTCGAACGGATTTCCAAGGTATACGGCATGTTCTGGGCATTTGTGGGGTGTAGAGCTCAGCGCACCCTCCTCTGACCGTTTACAGAGAGCGACTGAGCTACTCCTATCTCCACCCCCCTCCCTCACAGCGCCGCCTCCACCCCCCTCACAGCTGGGGCGAGACGCTCTGCCTGCCTGGGACACACACACATACATGTACTAGCACTTGCTGACCGCGCGGCTTTCTTATATATATTTTATATATATAACCTACTTATCTGTGTATTTAATTAAATTTTTTGTCTGAAATCTTGTTGATACGACGGGCTGACCGGTCAACACTGATTTAAGACACAGTACACAGATAAAGTAGTTATGTCTCATGCCTTACGTAGCCGTGGACCCAGCGCCTGGATGAGTCAAGCGGATGATAGTCCCCCAGAGATGGATGACCAGGCCGGCCCAGCTCCCACAACATCGCGCAGCCCTTCACCTCAACATTCAGCGTTATCTCCAGAGATAATTGCATTAATGAAGTTTATGAGAGATGAGAGACGCGAGGATGAAGCTCACAGACGTTTGGCGGATGAGCACAGAAGGCAAGCAGAGGCAGAACGAGACCACCAACGGAGAATGGAAGACAGTGCACGGTTTGAAGCCTTGATATCTCGCCTCACTGTTAACCAAGCCCCTGGCTCTAACACTGCCTCGGTACTGAATGGTTCAGATACCTCATCCATGCTTCCTTCACGCCCCCCAGCCCCACCTAAAGCAGCAGCTCAAACACCGCCCATCTTGGAGCCTGATGTAAATTTCCAGACTTTTCGCGAATGGCGGCAGCGGTGGGCTGATTATGCTACAATGGTGGATCTCCAGAGTTTGTCACAGCCTAAACAACTCATCCAGCTGCGTATGTGCCTGTCCTTGGAAGTTCAGCGTGTCTTAGAACATACGTTGCAGGTACCCCCAACCTCTTCGCTGTCTGTAGAGGAGGTACTGGACGTTCTACAACGGCACATCAAAGGACAGCAGAATGAAGCTCTGCGCAGGAGGGAATTGTTTAGCTGCAGACAGATGGAGGGTGAGTCTTTTGACGCTTTTTATGTACGTCTTAAGAGCGCCTCGGAAGAGGTGGAAGCTGAATCTTTGAGCCTGCCACCAGCAGTGTGTGAGGACCCCGGTGGAAGCAGGTGATCCTGATAGATTGTTAGGACGGGAACTTGTCAACGCCTCACCTCCTCGACACCCTCTTCTGCTAAGGATGTGTTGACGATATGTCGGCTCCTATGGGCTGCCAGGTGTGCCACCTCTGCATCCGCTCCCCTACAGCTGCTTGCGCTGTTTCGGCGCAAAGAGGACAGAAGTCTGCTCCTGCATAGCTAGCCCACCACGTCCTTGGTTCATTTGCAGCCAACTGTGGTAGCAGCACGGAACACAGGCCATGTCAGCACCAACCAGTCTACCTGCAACAGTTGTGACCGTAAGGAGCCACTGGTCACTCACAGTACGGTGCCCAGCCAGAAACGTCCAGTGCAATGTGTGCGGCCGTCTGGGCCACTATGACAAGTGTTGCCCTTCCAACAAACCCAAGGAACAGCGTCGGCGGAAGCTTCGGCGCCCTTCTACCAGTGAGGGCCGCCCACAGTCGCCAAATCAGAGGCACGACGACCCGGGACAAAGCCCGACCCATTTTAGGAGGGTGTACTCCTCGCATCCCAGGACCAAAGCCCCCCAGTACATCAGCGTCATCGTGACCTACGGCGGTGTGTCATCCCGTCTTCAGATGTTGCCCGACACCGGCGCTGATGCTACAGTCATCGGTCCCCAGCATTTGCGATGCTTGGGGCTCTCTCCCAGCGATCTAGGACCGCCTCCCGAGGACCTCCGCTTTATGGCAGATGGTTCACAGATGGCCCCAGCCCTGGGTTCACTCTATGCACATGTCACCTTTGGCAACAGGTCGTGTCAGGCCTGGATTGACGTGCATAATGGTGTCCCGACTCCCTTGCTGTCCTACAGACATTGTCAAGAGTTGGCCATCATCTCCCAGGACTTCCCCAAACCTATTCTTGAGGTAAGACACGCCAACAGGGTGCACGAAGGGAGCAGCAACTACCCTGCTGCCGCCCTACCCCTACCTCTGGCCAATGACACCTCTCCTTCGGTAGTTGTCCCTGCTGCATCACGTCCCCACGCCTTGGCTCGCCTTCACGACAGTCACCGTGGAGCTGAGGCCACCAAACGACGTGCACGACAGACTGTGTTCCGGCCTGGCATCGACCCCGACATCTCCAATGCTGTCCAGGTGTGTAAGCCCCGCCACGTATTACAACCCAGCCAGCAGCAGGTACCCTTCATGAGTGACGACAACCCCACCCGCCCCTTTGAGTCTGTGTCGGCCGACTTTTTCTGTGTGTCAGGAAAATCCTTCCTGGTTATCGTCGACCGTCTCTCTGGTTGGCCGGTTGTCATCAAGGGCGGTAATGACACGACGTCTGCCGCCACCATCAGCAAGTTCCGCCACTACTTCCGTGACGTGGGCGTTCCTGTACGCCTGCGAACCGGGACTTTGCTGCGTTCCTTGACCGATGGGGAGTCCGGCATGTGTTGTCATCGCCCCATTACCCGCAGTCCAACGGCCACGCTGAGGCTGCTGTCAAATCTTTGAAGCACCTCATCCTTAAGGTGGCCCCTTTTGGGAATATTGACTGCGAGGCCTTCGACCAGGGTCTTCTTGAACTCCGCAACACACCTAACTACACCGGACGCTCCCCTGCCCAGGTTTTGTATGGGCGCCCCCTTCGTTCTTGTGTCCCTGCTCACCCTCAATCCTTCTCCAAGGAGTGGCAGGCTAAGACAGAGGATTGTGATCGCCGAGCCGCCGAACGTGTTCAGGACGTCGTCGCCCGCTACAACGACCACGCCCGTTCTCTCCCCGGGTTGAGTGTCGGTACCCAAGTCCGTGTTCAGGACCCGACCTCCCTACGTTGGGACAAAGTAGGCGTAGTCATGGGTCTCGGCAGGTCACGGGACTACCAGGTGCGGTTACCCAGTGGTCGTGTGTGGTGGAGGAACCGCCGTTTTCTCCGCCCCGTAACAGTATCTGCTGGCCCCGCCACCAGTGTTGAGCCTGCCGCTTCCAGTGATGAAGTCCCTCGACGCTCAGAACGGATCCAGAAAAGAGTCCGCTCAAGACTTTGCTATATGAGCGTATAGGGGAGGAGGTGTATGTATATTATGTATGCTGGATTATGTATATATTATGTATGTGCTCCATTTTATATTTATTCAGCCTAGCTAGCGTGTGTGTGTTATTACCATATCCCACACATAATTAATGTGCCTGGCGACGTATGAGCTACTAATGTATCACTTGCCGCCCGTCGTCTATGGTAGTTGACCAGGACCCCTAGCTAGGGGAGCAATTGCTACCCATCTCTGTGTACATACTCTTATCAATGAAAGCCAGACACAAAACTATACAGGTGTTTGTGTTCTCTCCTGTATATAGAACTTGTACCCAGAACTTGCAACAGTCTTCTCAGCACAAAAGCCTAAATCTGTTAGCCAGCCTTACTGTTCCGCGGCTTTTAGGCCGGCTTGCACCCTTTGTGCAGATAGCCTCTCAACTCGAGAGGAGCGCCAGATTGCGCAATCGTCAGCAAACAAGGAGAATTTGAGGTCACTTAAGCTGGGGGCTGGTGATAGGAAATCATTAATCATTATAAGGAATAAAATTGGGCCCAAAACGCTACCTTGTGGAACTCCATTTTCAAAGACAAATGTGTCTGACTTTACGTTACCTTTTAAATTGACGGAAAAAGTCCTGTCTTGCAAAAAATTACTAATGAAAATTGGCAAATTACCTCTCAGACCCAAGGCGTGGAGCGTCATCATGAGGCCAGTCCGCCATGTCATGTCGAAAGCTTTTTCTATGTCTAAGAATACTGCAATTAATGTTTCTTTACTGCAAAGAGCTTTTGAGATGTCAGTTTCAAGACTTATTAAATGATCTAGTGTGCTTCTACCTTGGCGGAAACCACACTGTCGATCATTCAATAAGTTGTTACTTTCCAAAAAATACATTAGTCTACGCTTTATCATACGTTCCATGACCTTACACAGAAAGTTTGTGAGCGAAATCGGACGGAATGAGTTGGTGTTGTTCGGGCATTTGTCCCTCTTCGGGATCGGTACGACATGGGCAAAGTGCCATGAGTTTGGAAACGTTCTGGACGTCCAGATCTCATTGTACACTTCTAGCAATTTGTCCAGGTTTCCCTGGTCAAGGTGCTTAATCATCTCGTATCGTATACCGTCAGGTCCAGGAGTAGAGCTCTTGCCCTTATTAATAGCAAAGGAAAGTTCCTCTGGGGAAAATGCTCGATTGTAGCCCTGTTCGTCCCCGTTCTCGAAGTCGAGATGCAAGAGCTCGGCACGATCACGGAACACGCCGAAGCGTGGATCGTGATTGGTGGAGCTACTGGCATCTGCAAACTTCTGGCCTAGGGTGTTGGCAATGGCCTGGGGTTCGTCGAGAATCCGCCCTCCACTACTCACCTGTGGGATAAAACTCCTTCCTCCTTTGGATTTGACCCGGTTTATAGCCGACCATACCTCAGAGGAAGGGGTATCCTTGTTAATAGTGGAGACGAACGCCCGCCAAGACTCTCTCTTACACTCCCTGAGAACCCTCCTACCCTTGGCTCTAGCTTTTTTATATTCAATTAAGTTTACAAGTGATGGAATTCTATTGAATAAACGGCATAGCCTATTTCGCTCACAGACCACTCGTCGGCAGTCTGGTGTCCACCATGGAACTCCAGGCCTGTGGGTTTTTGCAGAAGTCTTAGGAATTGTTAAATCTGCTGCGTGTATTATAGCTTGTTGTATGTGTGTAATTTTGGTGTTGATGTCTTGTCCAATGGTGTCTATACGAACGGCTCCTGAGTAGGCCCTCCAGTCTGCTTTCCTAAGGTTGTAGCGCACCTCGGGAGTAGCCGTTGGGGCGCCACACTCGTAAGAAATGCAGATCGGAAAATGGTCGCTACCCAGAGAGTCGTCGTATGTAGAAAATTTACAATCTAATAGCAAGGCAGCATCAACTATAGAAAGATCTATAGCTGACGCTGTGCCAAATCATTCGTCCACTCGAGTCGCACTACCGTCATTCAGAAGAGACAAGTTGGAGTTGAGGATAGCTGCAGCCACCTGCTCTCCCCTCCCGTCACTCCGGACACTGCCCCACCGCAAATGGCGAGCATTGAGGTCGCCGAGGATCATTTTCTTTCCTGGCAGTTGGTTAAATAGCTCCTCAAGCTCACCATCGTCAATGAGCCCGCCCGGAGGACAGTATAGTGAACAGATGGCAACATAGCCAGTCCGAATCTTAACTCTGCACGCCACAGCCTGCAGGTTCACGTTCAGACTGACTCGTTGCTGGGCGAATGAACTCCGAATGTATAGGGCTACCCCCCTTAGGTTGTCTCCCCTGTAGGACGTGTAGTTGTCGAATACAGGTGGGTCGTCGTGACCCGCAAGTAGCGTCTCTTGTAGGCAAAAAACGTCCGGCCGGAATAATGACATTAGTAAATGAAATTGAGCATTTTTATTCCTAGCACCTCTGCAATTCCACTGGATGATACTGAATTTTAAGTCTGAGAGTTGATATGGTCAGCGTTTTGGGCTTTATTTTTCTTTCCTCTTGTTTCGCGGGGGGAAAAGGGTACCGGGGAAGGATCCCCCGCATCAGATGAGCAGTCTTCCGGCTCCAAAGAGCCAGTACTCTGCTCGGCAGGGGCTCCCTGCCCCGGGGGTGTTGCAATAATGCGAAAGAATGGTTGTGGTGTTGAGTCTCTTGTCATGCTTTCTAGCGATTGTGATCTCCTCCTTACGTTGGGGTAGGTAAGGTTGCGAGTCTGTTTGGGTTTTGGGGTCAGGTATAACTTGTTGTTAGTTTCGGTCTCGTTATTAGTCGTAGTTGTATTTGTGTTCTCGTCTTTGGCGTCTGTGGTTGAATAACCGGTGATTGTGGAGTCAGTCTGTGTTGCGATGGTCTTCATCTGATGCGTTCATGACTCTGCATTGGGAATGGGATGTATGTTTTGGTATGGACCCTCATATCCTACCAAGACATGAGTGGGCCTAACAAGTCCGTCAAAAGTGAGTACAGCTGTAGTCGATCGTTTTCGCTCACCGTCTGAGGTCTTCCTATTAAATACGAAAGCATCGACGACTCCTTGATCTTTCATGTGGTACTTAATTTCGTCATTACTCATCCCCTGAAATTCGTAGCTGTTAACTACAGCCTTACAGGTGTTGAGAAATGCTGGGATATACGGTTCCACAGTCGTTGAATGAAAAGTTTTAGATTCAAGGCGTCCCTCATTTGCTGTGCGTCTTTAACGGTAACTTGGAGTTCGCCTTTTCTTGTCTTTCGGACTTTCTCCACGTCCCCTATCTGATCCTTAATGGCCTTCTGTATGATGAACCCATTAATTTTGTCAAACGAGGTAGACGTGTCAATAGTCCGAAAGTGGATTACTCGGGCCTTCTCAGTTGATACTTCAATGTTGCGTCTTTGTTGTGTAGTTTGGTCGGTAGCCGTTACATTGTCTGAGTTTGTCATTGGTCGTGGCAGTCGTGGGTCATGATTGGTCTCCCGCCTCTGCCTGTCCCTGCCTGGACGAGCAGAGGGGGGCTTGGTGTTTCCCCTCCCAGAGGGCATGGTTGGGGTGGCTGGGAACCACCCCTTGGGTACAGCTTTGCTTGTTTAATTACATATATTGATTTCGGTGCACTGAGGTTATGCAAGGCCCTCAGTGCAAAAAAAAAATACTTTTACTTAAGGACGACCCCCCGAACAGTGGTGTGCCTGCACAATCACAGACGTCACTGCTGGATTGGCCCAGGTTTTCCCCGACCCCAACTGGAGACACACAATCCCACTCCGTGAGGTGTACACCACTGGGGGGGCTCTAGCACGAATACTGAATTATGAAAAATTCAGCAGGTGCCTCGGCCAGGGTAAGTAATAGAAAAAATGTAGTAAGAGAGAAAGCCCTCCTACCACGTCAGGAAGGACAACAGTTAGCGCTTCCCTCGCAGTTGTGTGGGTCACTCACACTAACTGTGGGGAGGGAATGCTAAGGTTGTCAATCCTGAGCGCTCGTGAGGTGTCAAAAATTGTACAAGTGACAAAGCCACTTTTAAAATGAATTGAATGAATGAATGAATTGCTGTGAAATGCTGTAGTGTTGTTGAACAGCAAGAACAAGTGCAAGTGCACAAGATGCAGCGGGCTATGGCGAACAGAAACCGTTACGCAGAGTACTGTTCCCGCAAGAACGTCAGTCTCCTCCCGTGTCCAATCAGCCTCTGACAAGAGCGTTTGTTAATCGTCTAAGTATGTAAAAATTCTGGTGCTTTTATTACGAATTGCACATTTGTTATGAACGTTTGGTTAATTGAAAAAGTGTGGAAATCTAATAACAATATAATATGTTCAAGGTTTCTTAATGTTATTTTCTGCCAACCAGTGAATCATTCATGAGTGAACACTGTATTTTTACACGCCGTATTATTATCACCAGTGGGTGGAGGGTGTAGGAGGGTGAGCCGAGTGGGTGAGGATCGATTCGTCAACCAGTACAATAAATGATGAGGATTTGGTCCCGCACAAACACAGGTTAATATTCAGGTAATCCAAATATTCTGTTAGAAGGTTGGGAGGGTTTATTGATGTACATGATGGGAACAAGGGGTCTTCAGCTGACGCATACAACAGTCCTTTACCAAATAAGACACACAACAACAACAACAGCGAATGATGAATATAGTATCTCCAGTCGGAAGTTCTGTATCGCAGGGTTAACGGTTGAAGTATATACTGACCCACGAATGAAATGAATTGTAGTGAAGTGAGATGAAGTGTAATGAGGTATAGTGAGGGGATATGAAATGGAGTGAAGTGAGGTGAATGTAGTGAAGTGAGGTGAGTGTAGTGAAGTGAGGTGAAGAGTAATGAGAACATAAGAAACATAAGAAAATAAGGAGTCTGCAATAGGCCGGTTGGCCTATGCATGGCAGCTCCTGTCGAGAGTTACGACCACTCTACCATCCATGAATCTATCCAGCCTCCTTTTGAAACTTTCCAGCGTTCCAGCACTTACTACAAAGTTGCTAAGCTTGTTCCACTCGTCCACCACCCTATTTGTGAACCAGTTCCTTCCTATCTCCGTCCTAAACCTAAACTTATCCAACTTAAATCCGTTGCTCCGAGTCCTATACTGCTCGGATATTATAAGAACTTTATCAATATCCCCTTTATTGATTCCTTTCACCCACTTAAGAAAGTGCGGTGAAGTGTATTATCACAGACTCCTCACAGCTCGTAATTTACATACAACAAAATGTTCGCCAGCATAGAAAGTTGGCGTTAGTGATCTGAATTTATATGGGACAACGCAGGACCTTGGTGACTACTGCACTACTTCCACTTTCTGAACACGATGATGGCGCCGTCACAAAGCACGGCAGTCGACATGAAGGGGTTCTGTTTACCTGGGCTCTTTATTTTGTTTGTAGAAGAGATCCGTTTCCTATAACCCTCCTCCCCCCCCCCCTCCTCCTCCTCCAATCCGGAATGACACGTTTAAGGAAGTTGCGACAGCCTATCGTTCGTAGTGACTCCTCTGTAGAGTACAAACAATACTCCCATAGCGTGTGTTTACAGTACCACAGGAAATGCACAATTCCTTCCTTTGCCTACCATTATTGAACTATTCTTTTACCCACCATATTTCATTCCTCCTGTCTACAAGTACTTCAGTCCTTCTCTTGCTTACCATTAGACAAAATTCATCAAGCTTCCCGATTTCTTTGATGATTACCATTCAGAAATTTTGCCTATCATAAAAGGTATAAACTCCTTGACACAACAATTTCCACTTCTGATGCAAATAACACAAAAGATTTATGGATTTTCAATGCAACAGTCTTCAAGAATATTTCGATTTGCAAGTCCTAGAAAAAAAAATAATGATAGAACGTACAGTTGCCCACCATGATGTGTGAACCCATGGAGTATCCAGGGGATGACGGAGTCTGTGTAGGAGGGCTGACGGGGTACAGGGGTTGAGAAGGCTTAAGGTGTGGGGGTAAGAGGAATGGGAGAGGCCTTTTGTAGCTACCACACAGTATTTAATAGGAAAGGATATATATACGTAGGACGAAACAAATATTAGCAGTAGAATGTGTTACCACATATTACGAAAGTATTCAAAGCTCACTTTCAAATCAAAGCTGGGATTCAGGGTGAGGATTTAAACACGATTCTCAACACACACAGAAGCCTAACGTTATCAGCATTTTAGCCAAGGCCGTGCAGGTATATACTGATGACAATGGACCAACACTCAAAGTATATATATATATATATATATATATATATATATATATATATATATATATATATATATATATATATATATATATATATATATATATATATATGTAAATCCTGTGAAAACGTGGATAAGATAAATCTTGATAAAATCACACGGGAAAAGGGAAACAACGGAGCACCTTAGCTTTCGTCTTCATTCAAGACATCTTCAGAGGCAACTGGATTACATGGACAGAGAGAGGCTTAAATATACAGGGTGACCTTAAAAACATGAGGTCAGGTCTTAATGATGTCATCCACTAATCCCCACACCAACACACACGTAGAGGAGCTTAAGAGAAGGGGGGTGACGTGACTAGTCAGGTCAGGTCAAAAATAAGGGACCCACTAAATAACTATCATACAGCTAGATCAAAGGTTTTCAAAGCATTTTTAACC
The DNA here is from genome assembly GCF_018991925.1 of Homarus americanus. Lineage (NCBI taxonomy): Eukaryota > Metazoa > Arthropoda > Malacostraca > Decapoda > Nephropidae > Homarus > Homarus americanus. The sequence goes on from NW_024737410.1 coordinate 12,864, forward strand.
TTGGGCCACTGACAAATAAATTTATGTAACATATTATCAGTTTTGAACTGACCATCACTAAGGTTATTGATTTTAATTCATGACTTCAAAACTAGCTTCAGCAGAAGTCTTTCTGTATAAACACCAAAGATGATTTGAATAGCTAAACTTTTTCCCAAAGTAGAATTGATTATTATTCTAACACTTGAACGAACAAGGCACTGCTTTCGGGTAGTTCTGATATTGTACTTATGCTGTTTCATTCTGAGCTGCAGTGTTTTTCCTGTCTGTCCTATATAATTACAATTACATTTGCTACATGGAATACAATAAACACTTCCAATTACATTCAAACTTGGGCTATTTCTTATTAACATATTGGTAATGGTTGAGTCATACTTGAAAACAACATTAATATTTAGTAGCTTGAGGGACCGAACTAACAGGACAAATTCATTGCGATAAGGCAGAGTCAAAATATTCTTAAGTGTAGGAATTTGCCTGGTTTAAGAGGAATGAAAGGATTTTTTAGCCCTTTTAAAGCAACGATCAACAAACACAGAAGGGTACCCAAGTTTCTGTGCAATAGAACGAATGTGTTTAAATTCATCGTCAATAAATTCAGAGTCACAAATACGCAGACATCTTAGGAACATAGCAGAAAAAACTGACATTTTGGTAGACTCCAGGTGATTCGATAAAAAGTGAATGAAACTGTCTACCTGTGTGGGCTTTCTATATACCTTAAATTTATAGTTTTGGCCATTTCTCATGATAAGCATATCAAGAAATGGAAGGGATTCGTTTATTTCTCTTTCAATTTTGAATGTGATACTAGGGATATTATAAGAACTTTATCTATATCCCCTTTATTGATTCCTTTCACCCACTTAAAATAAGAGGTCAGGGATTAAACAGGAAATCAATGAGTAAACAAGAGGTCAAGGAGAAAACAAGAGGTCAGGGTGTAAACAAGAGGCCAAGGAGTAAACAAGAGGTCAGAGAGTAAACAAGAGGTCTGGGTGTAAACAAGAGGCCAAGGAGTAAACAGGAGGTCAAGGTGTTAAATATAGCAATGCTCGTGTTTCCTTATGAGCTACTAACCTAAATAAATATATATATAGGCACGGGAAGCAAAATTCTTACCATAAAAACCTGACTTGAACTTAGACCGTACTAGTAACATTTATCAAAGATCACAGGTATAGCAAAAGCGCACACTACGTATCTTAGCAG
>NW_024737411.1:0-39895 GCF_018991925.1 Homarus americanus
AGCCCCCAAGTCAAGTGAGAATTAAGGTCCAGTAATTCCGACCCGTTACATATATATATAAATATAATCAACAACTCTCAACCCACCAGGGGTTCAAACCGCCCAATTACAAGCCCATGACTGTGACCTGAACGCTAACTGCTGGACCACCAGGATACAAAAGCACCTAGACTCTGTTATATTTTTCACACAAAGCCTGTTCAACAGCTTATGGCGCTGAACCTGTAATGGGGACTACCGTATCACGTAGGTATCAGAGTAACGTTTACCAACCGCCGAAACACGAGGATCTATATATATTTCAAACCCAATAAACACGCGGACTTCTACATACAATCAACACTCAACCCGCCAGGATTCGAACCCACGGCCCACGAGCCCATGACTGGATCGGGAACGCTAACCGCTGGACCACCAGGATAAAAGCAGTCTTAGACCCTGTTATATTTCACACAAAGCCTGTTCAACGAGCTTATGGCGCCGTGAACCTGTATGGGGACTACCCATACACGTAGGTGGTCAGAGTAACGTTTTACCAACCGGCTTCAAAGACGAGGATCCATATATATTTCATTAGCCCAATAAACACTCGGACTTCATACAAACAACACCTCAACCTGCCAGGATTCGAACCCACGGCCCACGAGCCCAGCGATGTGACCGGTGAACGCTAACCGCTGGACCACCAGGATACAAAAGCAGTCCTAGACTCTGTTATATTTCACACAAAGCCTGGCGGGTTGAGGTGTTGATTAGAGTTGTGATTAGAGATTCCTCAGCAGTCATCTCTGCCTGTCCCCGTCGCCACTCGTCCATCGCCATAGGACTTTTAGGGGTACAGGGGTTTTGATGATGATGAAAGGTGTGATGAGCTGGATGATGGCTTGGCGTGAGTTGATTTATGTGGTGAGGGAAGAAGCTGCAACCACACATCTGGACTCTCCCTTTTCCTGATTCAATGGTGCAAGTGTTGCAACGATTGGGAAGAGGGAGAGTTGTCATGGACTGCCGATAACCCAGTTTGTTGGGATTTAACTTAGTCCATCATGCATTGCCTTCGTCCGCCGGAGTAGTCGTTTGGTTCCCATCTTGGTCACCTTTTCAACCTATACCGCTGTTGGGGTCTTGTTGGAACTCTGCAAGCATGTCAAGCATGTTAACTTGATGCGGAGCTCCACCAGAGATTTTTCGTTTGGGGTTTATTCCCGTAGACTTATACATACCAAGGTTAATCTGCAAGGCAGCCAGGCAATGGTTGGTAGGCGTCAGGACGTGTTCACATGCCAGTGGGCCTATGCGCTGTCCCTCTGGGGCCCACTGCTACTCCGAGATCCCCTGCTGGTCAAGTCTGGGCCCACGAGGCACCCAGTTACCGTGTGTTACCACGAGGAGGTACTGCAGGAGACTTGATGGTGAGGAGGCTGTGTACTGGCAAGGGAAGACTTATTGTAAGTTGCTTCTCTGTTCGCCACGAGGGCTAGCCAGCGGCGGTAGCTGAAAGCAAGAGGGAGCAAGCAGTGCTTGAAATTAACACTAACTTAATGCTACCACACTAGATACACTTTACCACCCTGTGTGAGAACATAAAAACATACACTTGCACAAATACAGCTACACATCCCCACACATACATCCAAACAGACACACACACACACGCAAATACAAACAGATCTACGCCAAAACTCCAGTGTACAAAAATTCTTCGGAAAAGGCCTACTTATTAGGGTGTGTCATACGTAGGCAAAGATTTTTTTTTTTTTTAGTTTAAAAAATCGGCCCATGGTATTAATGATATAGTTCTATGTGCAGAATCATGTGATATCTTCAGATTTGAAAAGTTTTCATTTTTTGCTAGGTAAATTTTAACTTGAAATCTTATGAAAACTCAGTATTCCCACCCTTTTACCAACACCACTAAATAGCTTATTTAAAGTAAAGTAAATGTATCAGGTTAAATTATTAGGATGAAAATTATCCAGAATAGTGAAACGAATGATCTTGACACATTTATTAAATTTAATATTCCTTTAGAAAACAAAATCATCACATACAAAAACCGGTTTTACTACTACGACCCGGTGTTGCTGCACACCATAGAGAACATGTCTTTCTTGCTTCTGTTTCTACTCATCACCTCCCTGCTGACCACCTGAGCTCGGATGTAGCCTTCCCTCCTCTCCTGGCTGTACACGTGACTGCTGGCCTCGCTCACTTGCTGTACACAACGCTCTATACTCTGGGTGTGCGAGGGCCAGGCAGGGACATGCATGGGGTTGTCCAGGAAAGCTCTGACTTGAACATTGGTGAGGCTGCAGGTAAGAGGGGGCACACTGCCAGCCTAGATGTTATCCAGATCTATGAGATCAGTGAGGGTTTTGGCACCTAGATTGACTTCAGGAGTCTTCCTGACCCTGAAGGAATCGTCACCAACTGATTCGTCATGCCCAGATCCTCTCATAAGTCTCATATCCAAGATCTTTTTCACTGCCACTCTTCTCTCCTCCTCATCCTTACTGCAGAGCATTGTCTGCAGAACTGCCTCGGGATGAGCATACCAGGAAGATCTCCTCACAGTCTGCTCCACAATCTGAACAACCTTCCTTGGCTGACTCCTCAGGAGCTCAAGCTGGAAGAGAACATGCCTCGGACCTTCGGAGAACGATGACTTGACCTTGGTGTTAAACCAATTTGGCAAGTAGACACTCACGATGAATTGGACAATAAGTCTCAGGTTGTGAAGCTGGTTCCCTTTCAGTTTATGATGAGCGACCCAAATTCTGCAGAACCTGAGAGCCGTTGTGAGCCACCTAGAATGTGAGACTGGACCTATCTGCAGGTAAGCAAGTCTATCAGGCATGACCCCAGTTTTGATGGCACTGCAAATCATGTAACCATAGTACTGGTCAGTACTCAGGTCGTCAATGACAGTATGTGCAAGCTCAACGAGTGGAGGGCCAACTGTGATTTTTTCAAAGCTCGGATTTATTTCTAACTCAGTGGCAGAGTCCAGCATCTTGCCAAGAGGACCAGACCATCTGTTGTTTGAAAGAGTCTTGCCATCCAGCTCCTGGATCAGATGTCTGAGTGGCAACTCGTTGGTGTGGAGGTCACAAACAATCCAGACCAGCTTCCTCCCAATCTTCCGCTCTATCCACTGTATGACCCCCCCTTGCCACCCTGTGTTCGTGTTGGTGCTGTCCCCTCCAATGGCCTGCAGGGTCTGGTCTACGTTCCTCTCTCTGAGCCAGTTCACAATGTTATCTGCCACTATCTCAGCTGGTTTCCTGATGTCATCTTTCTCTGGAGTGAAATGCCACAAATACTTCCCTCCTGGTTCACTGCAGCAGGAGTAGTGTTCCTCCTTCACCATGGCAGGGAACAACTTGTCAGAATCTCCAACTTTCATGAACACTTTAGTGTCATCCCTTCTCCCATCAAAGAACAAACAATTGATTCCATTTTCTCTTATCCCCTTATCAAACTCCTCTTCTAGGTTACTGACAAGTTTCTCCTGAGCTCTCCTTACTTTGTTATGATCTATCACCAGGTGAACATCATCAGGTGTTATCAAACCACCGTCAATCCAGGCAGCTGTTGCTATCTCTGCAGTTTCTCTGAGACCAGTGTGGTGTCGCATGCTGGCCAGAGCTATGCTCGGGATATCTTTCCTATTTCGAATCTTATGCCTGGAAGGTTTGGGATCATTATTTTCTGGGTTAGGGACAAAGTCACCATTCTCCTGGTCAGCACTCGGATCAGCCATGGGGAAGTCATTAAACTCTGAATCAGCTTGACTCCAATCATCGGCCTTTTTTACCTCACCCTGGGCCTTCTCAAGTCTCTTTTCCTCGGCAACTCTTCTCCTCTTCTGTCTCTCTGTGGCAGCCTCCTGTATTTGGACTCCGGAATATCTTGGCTAGAAATCATGAGAGCCCCTATACTGCCAAGTCTTCTCTCTGTGCTTTGACAAATGCCAGTTCGATCCTGAGAATCTTCAGTTCACGCTTACTGCAAATACAGGAGATGTGGGCCTCGGATTTACAGTCACGATCGCATCAAACTCAGGACAAGAGAACAATTGGGCACTTGCAAGTAATTATGTCAAATAACTGGTCCAGTTGCTTGGCAAAGCTGTCCTTAACTGCAAGTTTTCCTCTCCCAAGAGAGATATCTCTTGCCTTTTCCCAACTGGCTAGCAGTCTCTCACTAATCTTCTTCTGACTTGTTATGACTGGAGGCTTGAACTGAGCGTTAGCCAGAGTGTACTGTGCCAAGACAGCTTTGGTCATATCACTGGCAATGTCTTTGTTTGTGTAAGTTCTTTGGTTCTTTTCACTGATTTGCCTGATTAAAACACCGTATCTCAAAGCATCTCTCAATGTAGGCAACTCCGACTTCAGGAGCTCTCTCCCAGACCCAAGATAGTGACTGAGATGGCTGGATTTTTGGTTCCTCGTCCTGACACAAGCAGCCATCACAAATATTATCAACTTATAAATGCATCAGAATCTGAAACAGAAAAAAATATTGTTAGTTGGGTTGTTAAAGAATGAAGTCAGAAAGCAATGTTCACTATTTAATTGTAATGCACTAATGCAGCTGTACGTTAGATTTTCGATAAATTTCACGCTAAAATTTACCTAGCAAAAGGTTGCAAAATATTGAAACTGAAATTATTTTCTGTTTATATACACTAAAATCTACCAAAAAAGTGATGGGCCATTAGTTTTACCTGATCTTCCCTCCTATGACACACCCTACTACTTATACATCCAATAAATACACACACAAATTTAAAAACACACACACACACACACACACACACACACACACACACACCCGCACTGATAGATATAAGAATAGCACCATCCCATCTATTGTTAGAATAATAAACAACTCCTGATTTTTGTACTGTAAATGTATTGAACGCATATCAAAATGTCTAAATCACATGTAAGTTTGTATATTTTCAGCCACCGCCTGCAACTCTATTAATAAACCGTTTATTATTATTATTATTATTATTATATATATACACACACACATACATAAGCACCCCCACATACACACAGACACATACAAACATACACACTAAATGAAAAAATAAAATAACAAAGATCCACAGCAGCAAAAGGAAATTAAAATCTGGTGTGATATTTAATTCACTCCCGCCACAACCTGGTTCTTTTGCAATATCTTTCAGAGTCGTGTCTAGAATGGAGGATGAGGCCGTTGGATCCTTCTTACAGGTACCCTCGTTCTAACCTCAGAGGTCGGCTAGAATCGTGTATTTTTTTCCCCTCAGTACGGAGAAAAGTTCATCTTGTTTACATATTTTCCATGGATGAGGTTATGGCTTGGGGATGTAGACGTGGCGCTGGAGGATGGGAGGTGTTGGCTTGGTTGGGGGGTTAGGGTTAGTGGGGCTAGTGGTGTACTTCAATCTGGTTTATTTTTGCGTGTAAGAGGGCAGGAGTGGGAAGGAGTGTGGAGGGGGAGTTATGGAGGAGAGGTATCCTCTGAGTACTTGCGGCACTGAGAGAGGAGGAGGTGAAAGAGAAGGTTGGTCCGCCAGGGTGCAGGTGTTCATGTTTACTGAGTATCTACACATAGAAATGTCAAGTTAATGCGTTGTTTACACACCTGTGCTTCACTCTATATTATTATCTAAGCATTCTTTGAATTTTTTTAATTTTATAAGGTCTTCTGATTTTCTCAAATAAAAAAAAGTTTTAGTGGATTTTGATACATGTATCCCATTGTCGTCATGCTAGAAGCTGTATCTTATAGTTTACATAATACTGTCCCTCGGGTATTTATACTCAAAGTTGTATCTCGATTAAATATCTTTGGGGAATTCTTCTGCGGACTGATGTCGTTCTCAGAGTTGGCTGGACTTTTTTGACGATTTATCTTCTGTTAAGTGGTTCAGAGTCACCTAATTTATTCACGATATGAATCAGCTAAAGATTCCCCCCACCCAGTTTATTTCATCTGATGTTCTAACACCCTAACTCTACCTGTGGGAGTTAGGTTAGGCTAGGTGAGGTTAGGTTAGGTCAGGTCATGTCGCATTAGCTTATGTTAGGCAAACTTGTGTTAGGTTAGGTTAACCTTAGGGTGTTTAAGGCTGAGGAAGCTGATCTTCACTTGATCCTTCACTTCTTCTGCCAGTTGTTTGTGCCAAATGCGTGGGGTCTCGATAAAGAATCTCCAGTGTGTTATATTCAAGATAAAAACAACACCTTACTTGTTTTAAATTCTGTTGGATCATCATCTGTAACAATACCGTTGAGTAACCAAGAGAGTAAGTAACATACATGGCTATTATTAACTTTATAGACCAAAATACAACATTTAAATGGAGAACAAAAATGAAAATCGTCTTACCCTAGTTCAATCCAAACAGAGTTACCAGTCTAGAAATGCATAATTATGAATCAGTTTTAAAGTATTTGTATCGAAACAGAATTCTAAGAGCTATGAATATTGTATTGTTTAATGGTAGACCCTGCTACCATCATGAAAATTGTGACCATGTCGCAGGTTGCTCATCTGTCATTCTGTTACATTTATATACAATTGGAGGGACTCAATTGTCTATCTTTCTATTGACAACAACAACAAATATACCCACACTCACTCTTGTTCTGTTCTATTCATTCAATTTTATTCTCCTATGTCAGTTGATAACAAGTGATCGTGGGCCCTTAGTGCCCGGTGGCGATTCCGGTTGTACAGTTTACCGAGGTTGTTATAATCATGGTCGTGGTTGTTATAATCATGGTCGTGGTTGTTATAATCATGGTCGTGGTTGTTATAATCATGGTCGTGGTTGTTATAATCATGGTCGTGGTTATTATAATCATGGTCGTGGTTGTTATAATCAAGGTCGTGGTTATTATAATCATGGTCGTGGTTGTTATAATCATGGTCGTGGTTATTATAATCATGGTCGTGGTTATAAATAATCATGGTCGTGGTTGTTATAATCATGGTCGTGGTTATTATAATCATAATCGAGGTTGTTATAATGATGGTTCTGGTTGTTATAATCATAGTCGTGGTTATGATCATAGTCGTGGTGGTTATAATCATGGTTGTCTTTGCTATAATCATCGTCGTGGTTGTTATTTTCATGGTCGTTTTTTATAATCATGGTATAATCATGGTCGTGGGTGTTATAATCATGGTCGTGGTTGTTATAATCATGGTCGTGGGTTGTTATAATCATGGTCAGGGTTGTTATAATCATGGTTGGGTGATTTAATCATAGTCATGGTTGTTACAATCATGGTCGTGGCTTTTATAATCATGGTCGTGGTTGTTATAATCATGGTCGGCTGTTATAATCATGGTTGTGGTTATAATCATAAATGTGGTTGTTATATTGAAGGTCGTGGTTGTTATAATCATGGTCGTGGTTGTTATAATCATGGTCGTGGTTGTTATAATCATGGTCGTGGTTGTTATAATCATACTCGTGGTTGTTATAATCATGGTCGTGGTTGTTATAATCATGGTCGTTGTTGTTATAATCATGATCCTGGTTGTTATAATCATGGTCCTGGTTGTTATAGTCATGGTCGTTGTTGTTATAATCATGGTCGTGGTCGTGATACTTACAGTATTTATTATACTATAAGAAGGAATAGAATAAAGGTTAGAATAATTAGTTAAAGAAATATTCGCCATAAGGAGAGGTTAAAATCCTAAAAAAAAAAAAATATTATGAATCATCGATGATCATTCCGATATAAATTATATTGTGAAGAGAAGTTTCCTTGATTCTGGTTAGATTAGTCATCATCTGCTTAAGTCATCACCTGTGTTAAGTAATCTTAGTAATCGTCTACGTTAGTCAGTTTTAGGCCCATCTCAAATGACTGACCGACCATCGGTGTTCTTTCCGCGCGAGGGTGTTAGTTTCCAATGTGTCTTATTATTTTCGCTGGTGGATATAAGACCTCCTACCCTCACTGATGCAGCTATGGTCAATTTGGTGTTATTCTTGTTTATAAATGCCTTCTAATCTGTCTCAAGTCTATCCGTCCTGTCTATTGCCATCCCAACTGTCTGTTCGTCTGCGTGGTGTTTGAATGTAAGCCTGTCTGTACTCTTTGTGGCGTCAAATCTGTCTGTCTTATCCGTTGTTGGCGTGTGTCTGCCTGTTTGTCTAATGTGAACCAGTCAGTCAGCTGTCCGTCTATCATGTTAGTTGCCATATTGTCTATTTGTGCATGTATGAATCTGTCTATTTTTGTCAACCTCCTCTCTGTTTCACTGTCTATATTCACCCTGTGTCTATTGAAGTCATCTTCTCCATGCATTCCTGTTATTATCTTTTTATATCTTCTCTTTTCCATGAGCTACAGGAATAAGTATACACTGTAGCTGTAAGGTCGTCTGGTAACGTTGAAACTGCGCATCCAGACGCATGATGAAACTAAGCTCCCCCCCACCTGTTATCTCTAACTATTTTCTGCTTCCCCTTCTTTATTATTCTTCTATTTACTCATCTCCCGTCCTTTACTAATCCAAACAACATTAAAAAACAGTAAGCTAAGAAAAAAAGTGGGGGGAGGAGGAGGGAGCCATACGATAAGTGCAATTGTGGGCTGACAGCGTCCGTTGACTTGCATAGTTTTCCAGGGTAAATAAAATGGTTATGTAATGGCTTCCTAAAGAAACCATCGATATGGGACCAAGTTTGTTCCACTCTATGATTTTTTTTGCGATTTTTCCACCAAGTTTGATGAAAAACGATTGTGCCGTTTCGGCTGCCCGGAACAGACACACAAACAGACACACGCCTGGTCCTATAGTATATTAGATACTATTGAAGCGGGGCCTTCTCGGATGGGTCCCTCTGGTCAGGAAGGTTGTGGACCCCAGGGCCGACCTGATCATCCTCAAACTAATTTGGCCTCAACTGACGCCACCGCGGTTGCTGGAGGGTCTGCTTTTTTCACACTTAATTTTTCCAACTATCGCATCCAGAGATCCAATTTTCCTTTTGTGGAGCACCATCTATTAACTCTTCCCTCGACCTTTCACTACTATCTGAACTTCAACTAACCAAAGCAGCTTCACCGAAACCTTTTCAAGTTTCCAACTACAATCTTTATACCTCTGTCTGTTCTAAGGGAGGTACATACGTCTACTGCAACACAAATACACCTATTAGCTCGACTCACGGATCTTGATTCTTCCCTTTATGATGTCATTTGGCTCCAAATATCTCTACCAACTATGACTATTTTTCTTTGTTTCCTATACTGATTTCCCAACTCTAATAACTATTTCGAACTCTTTGACTGTCTCACTTCTTGCCACGAGTCGTTGCTATCCACATACTCCAACACTGAGATCCTCTATCTAGGGGATTTCAATGTGAGTGGCTTGGCTCTGCAAGGGATAACCCAGGTGGAGTTGAGGCACTCTCTTTTTCTTACTTAATGATTTAGAACAAATAAGTAATCACCCTACACGCGTTCCTTATCAACACGATCAATTTACTAACATTTTAGATTTGTTTTATACCTCTAACCCCTCACACTATTCAACTCAATTTCGGCCCCCTTAGGGTCTTCTGATCACAATCTTATTTCTATTAATTCAAAAGTGAATTATGGCACTATCGGTATACTGGCAATTCTTGAGAGAATTCTTCAACGACTTTCCTTGGGATGAATGTTGCTTTTCCACTCGGAACGCCTCGGTATGTGCTGGCAGCATTGCTGGGGTTACACAGGGTGGTATGAGTGTATTTATCCCATCTTCTACCAAAACTTTCACTTTACAATCATGGTTTGATAGCTCCTCTTCTCTTGCATGTAGGGAGAGAGATAGGGCATATCAAGCTATGAAACTATCTCCTCCTATTACCCACTCCTCTTTCATTACTTCTAGGAATCGTTGTAAGGCTATTCTTTGTAGGGCTAAGCGGAATTTTGTAAAAACAAACACCAGTGTCCTGACTAATTCTTCCTCTAGTAAATCCTTCTGGTCCTTCACCAATAACATCTGTAATAACTTCTGCACTCCCTCCTTTCCTCCTCTCTTCCTACCTGAAAACTCTATAGCCAACTCTTCCCCTGATAAAGCCAATCTCTTTGGCACCTTTTTCTCCTTTAACTCCGCCTTACACGATTCCAACTCTATCCTTCCAACTCCTGCTCCTCCTACTGAACCTATGCACTTTCCTATAATCTCCACTCGTAGGGTTACTGGCGTGTTATCCAGGTTGGATGTGAGTAAGGCGTGTGGACCGGACGGAATTCTGAAGGAGTGTGCTAAAGTTCTGGCCCTGTGCTTGCTCGCCTCTTTCGCCTTTGCCTCAAAACCCAAAATTTTCCTTCTTCTTAGTAGCATGCCTTGGTTCAGCCCATCCCAAAAAAGGGTGACCATTCTAATCCCTCTAACGATCTTCCCATTGCCCTAACTTCATCCCTCTCTAAGATTTTCGAAACTATCTTGAACCCCCATTTTCTCTGTCACCTTGAACTCCATTCTCTTTAGTCAGATCACCAGTATGGCTTTCGCCAGGCGAGATCTACTGGTGATCTGCTTTCCTACTGCACCCATCTTTGGTCATCCTCTCTTAGGGATTATGAGGAAACTTTTGTCGTGGCCCTCGACGTCTCCAAAGCATTTGACAGGGTATGGCAAAGGTTTTTGCTTTCTAAACTTCCCTCTTATGGTTTCTCTCCCCAACTTTGTTCCTTGAGAACCGATCCATAGCAGTTGTTGTCGGGGATCGATCTCTTGCCCTTTCTCTACCAATAGTGGTGTCTCATAGGGTTCTGTTCTTTCACCTAATCTCTTCTTTCCTTTATCAATGATTTACTTCACACTACTACTAATTATATCCATTCTTATGCTGATGATTCTACTCCTTTACTCTTCTTCACATTTTCCCTTTCCCCCTAACTCTCAAATTAGATCTGTTTCTAGAGCTGATATCATTACATATATCAATAGTATTGACCAATTACATTTTCCAAATTAGATGATCTCCCACCAATTACATTTCAGGACGCATTCATTCTGCTAAATTCTAAAATAGATACGCTAGGCCTCACCATTTCCTCTAATATGTCATGGAAGTCACACATCCACAACATTGCTGAAGCTGCCTCCCGAAAGCTGGGAATGCTCTACAGATGCCGTAGCTTCTTCACTCCTGAGTAGTTGCTTCAAGTATATAAGGGATTCATTTGTCCTAACTTGAGTATTGCTTCACTCTCACTCTTTTACAGGTACTTTAACGGGCAATGTTCGGTGGATTTTACATCCTGTGTACTGCCGGCAAGGCCGTGGGTTCGTAACACACGTCTTGCCCGTGGTACCCACCGTTTCTCTATGGATGTCGGTCACTCTAGAATAACCCGTTATAGTACATCCTTCTTTCTTCACACAGCTAAACTGTGGAATGCTCTACTTTCTGTGTTTCCACACTCATGCAGTCTGTCTCACTTTAAAAAGCTTATTTTCCGGCATCTTCGTGGTGTACTGTAGATTAATATAACTTTTTCCTTTCCTAACTTTAATTTCTTTCTACTCCCATTTTTCTCCCCCTAGGCCCCATTATAGGTCGATGATCTGTGCCCGGGTGGGCTATTCCCCGTAAAAAAAAAAAAAAAAAATCTTCCTGCAAAATGTTACAAATATACCATAAGCCATACTTGCAGTAATGATACTATTACTACTACTACTAATGCTGCTGCTACTAATGCTGCTACTACTACTACTTTTTTTTTATGGCCTCCAGCCTCCCCCAATAGCCATACCTTTGCCACCATTTTATTACCACTAATATGGAATATCCTAATACATAAGTAAGGCGTTTAGCTATCCTAGCTGTGTTGAGTTAGTTGAGCCACATATCTATGCGGCATTCAGTGACTGTTGCCTCATAGTCAATATCTGCAACTGTTGTCGGCTTTGGGGCCGATGCTCTTGCTCCCCTGAGGCAGAGCAGAGCCGACCTAAGGAGAGAGAAGGACAGTCGACATCTCATCCAGGCTGTAACATAACTATTGGGCTGCTGCTTCTGTTCGGATATCAACTTCGCAAGTCTGGCGTAAAAGTATCTTGCACTGGGTCCCATCCCACCAGAGGTTGTGAACACTACAATAGAGGAGTGAAGCTGCCTATATCAACGTTCTGAATTCTCTCCCCGTATGACCCTTATCTTGTCGTTCTTGTTCCTCCTGTGTGCAGCATAGAGAACTAAGTTACGGTGACATGCGACCATGGGATAAAAATCATGATGTCGAAGAAGGCTCGCTTTCCCAGCGTCGAGGATCCTCGGGCACTGACGTTAAGACGGGCTTCGTTGAATGTGTTTGAAGTCCTATGTTGGAAAATCTCATCGTCCAATGGAAGGAGGTCGGTTCTACCCTGACATTACGGCAGATTTCCTTCAACATATTTGCTGTGAGATCCCTTACTTCGTCATGCCTCATGCAAATGAAGCCCCCTTTCTTGCACACCATGGCGTGATCGACGTCATAGGAAGAGCCTACTACTTCTACTACTTTTTTTTTTAAACGTGGCCTCCAGCTTCCCACAATAGCCACACTTTCGCCGCCATTTTAATACCTTAAAATTAATTATCCTAATACATAGGTAGCTACCCTAGCTGTGTAGAGTTAGTTGAGCTGCAGATCTATGAGACTGTTGCTTCAAAGCCTATATCTACGACTGTTGTCGGCTTTGGGGCCGATGCTCTTGTTCCCCTGAGGCAAAGCAATGCTGATCTAAGCAGAGAGAAGGACAGTCGAATCTCAACCAGGCTGTAACATAACTTCTGGGCTCCTGCTTCCGTTCAGATAACACCTCCGTGAGTCTGGAGTAGAAGTATCTTGCACTTGGTCCCATTCTGCCAGAGGTTGTGATCACCAGAGGAGTGAAACTGCCTTAATCAATGTTCTGAATTCTCTCCCCATATGCCCTTTTCTTTTCGTTCTCGTTCCTCCTGTGTGCAGCATCGAGAGCTAGATTGAAGTGACATGCGGCCAATGGATAAAAAATCCTGATGTCAAAAAAGGCTTGCTCTCCCCGCATCCAGGATACTCGACCACTGACGTCCACACGGGCTTCGTTGGATGTGTTTGAAGTCCTGTGACGCAGGGTCTCACCGTCCAATGGAAGGAAGGGCGGTTTCATGATGACGTCGTGTCAAATTTCCCTCAGTAGGTTTGCTGTTAGATCCCTTACTTTGTCATACCTCATGCATACGAAGCCCCCCTTCTTGTACATCATGGCGTGGTCAATTTTATAAGGTGAGCCGCACACGAATTGGGAGGGCAAACCTTCTACTGGCCTACCTTACCTTAGAGCAATGGCATCTGTGAATTGTTGTTTCTTGAGAATGAAGCCTTTTGCCCTTATCGGTAACGTTGTTAACCAGTTTGAGGCACCCACCTCCCACCTCTTGCGCTCTAGCTACTTTTCTATTCACGTTTCCTGGTACTCGTTACAACAGTTGTTGCAGTTTATCACTTTGGGTTGTGCTGAAGCTCTAACGTAATGGACCGTCGACTCTTGTTTAATTCGTTGGTATCCACCTGACTTGCTGCATTCTGATCTATTATGTGCTCAGTGAGAGCTGTCGTGAGCTTGACAGATTTCTGATGTTCTGTACTGGCAAGTTCCACTGGATTATTCAATCATGTATTAGACCCTAAGTCTTTATATAAATGTCTGGGCAGTACATTGGGTTTATATAATCATATCACCCCCTGTAACTTTCCACTGGCTATGAGGTGACATGCTCACATAACGTGATGGGTAAGTTCCTTGAGGCGCGGTTCTAAGACTGTTAAGGTTAGCATTTAAAAGCCGGTTGCCTGGAGCATTGTCACTCAACACCTCACACCAACCGAACGTATTTAGCAGAGCTATTTAACATAGCCTCCGTCCTCATCTCAACACTCATAGCTACAGTGATTAAGTTACGGTGATATACACTTGGAACTGTATCTGAAATAGTTTCTCAATAAATGGATAACAGACAATTGCGTTTCGCTACTAAAACCCTATATAATTTACATGTTCCAGCCTCATTAACCCAGACGGAATCAACGGTTAAAGGACTAGAACATAAGGTGGCAGCAAGTGGTAACGGATAACGGCATTCCGGTCATAAGTGTTTTACGAAAACAGAAAAACAAAAAACAGTGACGTGTTATATTCTTCCAAGTGTATTAGGGTATCCCGTAGTGAGACGTAATAAGTTGAGTGACTTTTATTTGTAATCTAAACAGGTGTGCAAATTTTTTTTTCAATAACCAATTCTGAGTTATTGATGATTTTCTATCTCATGGAAAGTTGGCAACACCCCTGTCTGGCAACAAGGCATGACAGAGAGGAATTCACGAGGTCAGCATTCAGCATCCTATGAGAGGATCTTACAGTGTTGCCACATACCTAGGAGCTTCGAGGTTTTGCAACACCTGGACCTTACACCATTGCTTAAGCAGACTGTTTTGGCTATTCGTGACTGCAGATTGTTTACTCCCTGTGTGTCCCCAGCAAGTCCTATATATATATATATATATATATATATATATATATATATATATATATATATATATATATATATATATATATATATATATATATATATATATATATATATATATATATATATACAGGGGTTGCGAAGGTTTGACTCACCGAAGGAGCGGGATCTCGTCAGTGGTGGACGTATCCAGCGATTTTTCGACCAGTAGTCAGCAATTTTTTGGATAGTGGACACCCCGGCGTTGAAGTGGACTCGCCCGTCGCCATCTTAAAGCATCATTCAGTTGCTACGCAATGAAGATAAGCACCTGACGGCGCGGCGGCCATTGACCCACTCATCTCGACCTTGAATCAGCTGTGCCAGTGGGAGGGACGGCTGTGTCTGTCTGCATCTGTTTTCTACGAAGACCGAGACCTCCGTAAATAGGTACAGTCTCGTTCAAGATTCTTCAAACACTGCTGCTGACACTGCTGGCTCTCAAGGTTTTTTACTACTAACCGATTGCTTAACTTAATTAATGGTTGGGCTTTGTTGTTTCGTATTATATTATCCCATTCTGCTGGTATATACTGTAAATTTTATTTTAAAATGAATAGAGTAATGGGCCAACCTATATGAATTTATGTTTAGACAATTAAACATCAGTAAAAATCGGTAAGTATGTTAAAGAACATCATGCATCGGGCACAGGTGTGTGACGGCTGTTTATGAGATTGCCTGTTTATCATTAATTTATACTAATATTATCTTCAAACGTTTAATCCCTTTCGGGTAATTAATCCAGTTGTCTGTAACCGATGCTTAACAAACTTCTTTCTAAAGACGCTGATACTACAGGTAGCAGTGAACCGATGAATTAAAACAGCAGTTTGTGTTGCATGAAATCAGAGTCTTTAGAAAGAAGTCTTTTAAGCATGGGTTACATACAACTGGATTAATTACCCGAAAGGGATTAAACGTTTGAAGATAATATTAGTATAAATTAATGATAAACAGGCAACCTCATAAACAGCCTTCACACACCTGCGCCAGATACATGATGTTCTTTAAGATTTTTAAAATAAGAACGCAGAATATAATATAATACGAAACAGCAACTGGGAACTAAGTAACCAATCACCGATCATTTTACCTTCATTCATAATTTTTACTACGTAGTAAAGTAAACAAACGAACTTGAGTTGCTAGCTGTCTCCAGCAGTGTTAGAAGAATCTTGAACGAGACTGTACATAGGTATACATTAAATATATACTCACATTAACATATTCAACGACATAACTTCACACAGATACTGTAGACATTGTGTAGGTTATATCAATTATTATAAGTGCCCTATTTATTTTAATATATATTGACGTAATATAATTTCCAGTATTTATTTTTCACCTGTTCAGCTATTGATACTTTAATTATTTTAAATATAATTTATATAAATTTACTGTAAATGGCAAGCAAGAGTAATTTGATTTGTATAACTCTTGATGTGATCCATTTCCTTATTAATGGACAGTTTTTCGAAGTCATCGTCTTGGAATATTGCTGAATTGGCGGAGCGTTATATTAGCGATTCACATATTGCAGATGAGGTTAAAGCCACTACTGAAGAGATCGATTCGGTGGATGAGCACGAAACACAGGCGCAATCAAGGCTCGACATTTCTGTCAGTAGTGAGAATATTACAGACCAATCATTTGACGATTTAAACCGTCGAACCCTACGGTCAGGTAACAAGTATAATACGTCGCCTGATTACGGGACAGGTTCTTCTTTCCCCTCCACAGAAAGACAGTGTCAGAAAATTTTTTATTACCTCCCCCATTAAAAGATCCCTCAGTTAGGAGTAAGTTGAATAGCATGGCTGCTTCTAACACTGATATATCTACTAACCCCGCTAACGTTTTTCACGTGATATCACGTGGAGACCAGGGCCGTGATTTTACGGGGGAAGATAGGTACAGGGTAACTACATTTCTAAGAGAATGTGAAGATACCATGCGAATTGTACAGATTACTACAGATCAGGCGAAGAAGTCGTTCGTTCGCTCTCATATCCCGCAAGATAGTTTTGCGAGTGAGCATCTGGACGCGAGCGGGCTGGCGGGCCAGAGGTATGAATATTTCAGAAGGGCTCAAATTGGTATTTTTTAGTCTGGTTCCCAGCTATGACATTTACATTGGTTGTTTCTATGGCTTGATCGTTTGACACCTGTGGTTTGCACTGAAACTCCGATGAAGGGTGTCGCCATTGCTGGTGATGTCAAACAAGACATGCGTGCTAATTTTAGTGGATCGCCATGGTATGGTGATGATGGTAAGATGTCTCAGGAAAATGTTGAGAACTTAGTGGAAGTGATTACTTTTTTGGTGGCTGTTCGCGATCCTTTATATTGTCGTGCCCAGGAAATTGAGTATGTACCGACTGATTTGATCATAGATTACGCAAATAAACTTGCTCCCAAGTCAGCTCGTACTCCATCAGCTCGTACTCCAACACCTGTAGCTCCAATGCAACAACGAGTTCCTAATAACCCAGGTAACAAACCTCGACAAGCTTTAGTATGTACTCATTGTAAGAAGAGAGGTCATACAGTAGATGATTGTTACCAGCTCCAGGGTGGTGGTGTCAAGAATAAGGAAAAGAGACATCCCCCCACCGGCCCACGGCAAAGACATGGATCACCCAAACATATTCAGCGGCGGCAAAGACTACGCCTATGGCAGGCCATAAAGCAGATATGTGGTGTGAGTTCCATCAGTCGGCCTCTCACAACACGGATGAGTATGCTATGATGCAAAGAGCTAGGAGCGTAGACGCAGGAACACCCCAGGTAACACAGCAGCGTAGAGTGCGTCGTTATCATTATAAGTAGTCGGGGGAAGACCAGCGCCAGTCCAAGGACGAAGAAGGATAGGTACATCAGTACCAATGCCCAACAGCACTTCTGTGGCAGCCTCTTTAATAGCGGCGCTCAACAAAGCGGAAGTGTTGTCCATTCCGGCGATAGTTGGGTCTATCAAATTGGCTCTGGATATTGATACGGGTGCATGAGCAAATGTATTAGCTTTCTCATCCTATCAAGAGTTACAACGTACATTCCCTCACCGAGATTTTTCATTTCGACCTACTGACGCCAATCTCGAAGGAGTATCCGGTACGCACCTGAACATTGCAGGGAAGGTGATTTTACAACTACTATTCTCTAGACGTGGTATTCCCTTTTATGTGGATTTTTATGTAGTCCAGCAATTTAATTTACCAGGTGAGGGGTTGATAGGTCTACCGACACATAGAACGAATTTTATAGATGTTCGTCCACGTAATAATACTACTGTATTACGTTTAAAGGTGTTTCCTACAGCTCTATGAGTAATTCTGCACCGTTGCTTTCCGCAATGTTGAAAGTGTTATCCACCATTCCCATTAGGAGGATGGCGGATAAGGAGTCGAAGCAAACTCGACCTCACACACTCACTTTCCCAGCGTGATTATAGCAGCAAAAGTTGGAAGATTGTACCTGCAGTATTAATGGGTACTCTTCACTATCAGAATGAGAAAATCACCCTGGCCACTCTAGTTTTACCTGACGTGTATACGGGGACTGATGTAGTATGTCTACCAGAAACGTGCAAGGTTAAGGGTTTATCGTGCGAACCGACGTTGAGCACGATTAGACCTGGTAGTTTAACAGACGTTCTAGTTCTTAACAGAACAGGCGCTCTTAGAAGGTGATTGATCATCATCAAGGCAAGACAGGACTCTTAGAGCTGCTAGCCGACTACAGAAACATTGTAGCTTTGCCAGGGGAACAGTTGGGGCACACAGATTTAACATCACATCACACATCTTTAAAAGAGGGCACGAATCCAATCTACATACCATCTTACCGACTACCACATAACCAGCGCGCTGTAGTTCAGGATATGGTTCTGGATATGTTGGATGAGAAGGTTATCACACATTCTAAATATCCTTTCAATAGCCCTTAGTTCTTAGTCCCAAAGAAGGATGGCGCCCAGTGAAAATACGATCCCAGATAGGTACCCTATGCCTGTCTTGAGTGATATTTTACAGTCCTTAGGCAAGGATAACTCTGTGTTTATCAATTTAGATTTGTTTAGCGGGTTTGGAAAATACCACTAGATGAGAAATTCCCTAGAGGTTACTGTTTTTAGTTCTCTTTTGGGCCATTTCGAATTTCTGCAAATGCCTTTTGGTCTCAGAAATGCCCCACTGACGTTTCAAAGGATGATCAACACCCTGTTTGCCGGATTGATAGGTACCACAGTCTGTGCTTACTTGAATGATCTCATAGTAGTCATTAAGGATGTCGATACCCATCTTGTCAAACTGCTTGAAGTGTTATAAAAACTTTCCACAGCAGATCTTAAAATTAAACTCTCTAAATGTGAGTTTTTAAAGTCCAGAATCCATTTCCTTGGTCATGTAGTTGACGGTGACGCCATTCATTCAGTTGATGATAAAGTTAAAGCTGTAGCTCAGTTTCCACGTCCTACATCGGTTGATAAGATGCGTAGTTTTCTTGGTTTATCAGGATATTATGGTTCTTTTATTAAAAACTATGCAGCATTGGCGTCACCCTTAACTAAGTTACTGAAGAAAGATGCAATGTTTGTATGGAAAGCTGAACACGAAAATAGTTTTGTTGCATTGAAGACGGCACTTACCAATGCCCCTGTTTTAGCATTTCCTGATTACTCTCAAGATTTCACTCTGTGTGCCGACGCTTCTGGACTTGGAATCGGAGCTGTACTCATGCAGTTGGATTCAAGAGGAAAATTTAGAGTGATTGCTTTTGAGAGTCGTAAACTTAATGATGCCAAAACACGTTATTCCGTAACGCATTTAGAGACGTTAGCTGTTGTTTGGGCACTGAAAAAGTTTAAAGACATAATCTTTGGTTATAAAATATCTGTTTTTTTACGGATCATGCGGCAGTAACAGAACTGTTCCATAGCAGAAATGTATGAGGCAGATTAGCAAGCTGGTAGCTGACAATTCAGGAATTCGACCCCAAGTTTAGATATTTACCGGGAAGGGAGAATGTGGTCGCCGACGTTTTGTCTAGAAATATTGCACCAGTGATGCCTGTATCTATTTTCACTCTTTCACAATTAGAGAATGAACAACAACGCGATCCTTTGTGGTCTACAGTCATTTTTGCTTTGGAGTCGGGAGAGTAAGTTAAGCTTCCTAAATTGATTCTTCCGCTCAGTCAGTTTGAATTACGACAAAACATACTCCATCGATCCAAGAAGACGTCTGAGGGTATAGTTACACAAATAGTCGTACCTGACACATTGTGTGAAACGATTATAACGTTGTTCCACGATGTTCCTCAGGCAGGTCACCAAGGACGTGACAAATGCCTTGCTGAAATTAGAAAACAAATATTTTTGGAAAACTACGAAGAAAGACATAGAATTATATATTGCTAAGTGTTTGTCATGTGCTCAACATAAGGGTACTACAACGTCACCGGCTCCAATTCTTCAATATTCTACACCAGAACGTCCGTTTTGACACAGTCGCGATAGACTTGTTACAACTTCCGAGGAGTCATCAGGGATCCTCGTAAGTCCTAGTGTGTGTGGATCATTTTTCTAGATTTGTGATTTTAATCCCACTGAAGGCTAAAACAGACGAATCTGTGGCTTATGCCTTAGTGATGAATCTTATATGTTCTTTTACTACGCCCAAGGTTCTTCTCTCCAACAATGGATTTGTGTACAATATGGAATACAACAAAGTTTTGCTACAACGTATCATCCACAGGCTAATGGCCTTGTCGAGAGAGCCAATCACAAGCTCCTAGCGATACTTCTCCCGATTGTGTGTTATATGCAATACACCTGGGAGGCTTGGTTACCACAAGTTGCAGCGTCTATTAATGGGTCGATTAATAGCTCTACCGGCAAATCACCCTACTACCTTGTCTATGGTATAGACAAACGTCTGCCTTATGATGTAGTTACAGACAAACCATGCCCTCTTTATAATATGGATGATTTCGTTACAAAACAGATCAGCGTTTTTACAGATATTCATGGCCAAGTACGGAAACATTTAGCAGCGTCACGCGCTGAAATGATTTTTAAGCAACATAAACAATCTAAGCCTGTCGTGTTTGAAAAAGGCGATGCTGTTATCGTGAGAGAACCTGAAAGGAACTCTAAGCTTTCGGCCATATTTCCTGGTCCATTCCGCATTATCGCCAAAGAAGCGGGCAACAAGTTTAAAATTTGGAAGCCTAATGCGCAGACCGCAGATTTAGTGCATACTGATCGTCTTAAAAAGGGCCATAGGATTTACTACCCAAAGATGGTAATGATATCATAGACACATCTTTCCAGATGAATGTTAATGATGTCAAAGACACATCTTTTCAAACAGTACAGAAGCAGAGTGTGCCTAATGAGTATCGTTTGAAACTTCGTTCTGCAAACAAATATTAAAGTACGTTAAAACTTTTACAGAATGGCTTGGATCATCAGTGTGTTGCTCCTACTGCTTTGTGGCACCGTTGTGTTGACGGATTTGTCCACAGATGTCCTTAAGCCAAGTGCGCTTGTTGCACCCCTTGGACGTGTTGTCATTGTTGAGGACGTAGTGAACATAAAATATGAGTTGCATGGAGTGCTCAAGCTTCCCCGCCAGATGGAAACCATTGACGCTCAACTGCAGACAGCTTTGACTGTCCTTAATGATCTCTGTACAACTCCAAACATTTCGACGATGGTTTCACAAACTGTTGAGCTTCAGCTGCTTCGTCTCAGAATCCTTCACAAGATTCTCGTCGCTGTCGGAAACACTATTCCAGCGTCTCAGGATGATCTTGCAAAGAAAGTGCGTTCCCAAACACGAAGATAGAGAGGATTGTTTAATTTTGTGGGTCTTATACAAAGCACTCTATTTGGCAAAGCGACTGCCGAGAATGTAGCTAAATTAGGAGACTGCATGAACATTGTCGATCAAGCTGTTTCTAAACAAAATCGTGTTATTACTCGAACTGTTCATGCAATTAGTGCCTTAGAATCGAAAGTTAATGCGATTATTTCTGAGTCTAAATATATATTTTTTTTACGGGGATTAGCCCACCTGGGCACAGGTCACCGACCCACATCAGGGCCCTGGGGGGAGAAGGTATATTAATAAATAATAATAATAATAATAATATGTATTATTTTTATTACAACAATTAATAAAATTAATAGCAAATTAAAAATAAGAATAAAAATAATAATAAAATAATAATAATAATAATAATAATAATAATAATAATAATAATAATAATAATAATAATAATAATAATAATAATAATAATAATAATAATAATAATAATAATAATAATAATAATAATAATAATAATAATAATAATAATAATAATAATAATAATAATAATAATAATAATGATAATAATAATAATAATAATAATAATAATAATAATAATAATAATAAATAATGATAATAATAAATAATGATAATAATAATAATAATGATAATAATGATAATAATAATAATAATAATAATAATAATAATAATAATAATAATAATAATAATAATAATAATAATAAAAATAATAATAATAATAATAATAATAATAATAATAATAATAATAATAAATAAATAAATAAAAAAATAAAAAAATAATTCAAGAGTGAGAAACGATATACATAATGTATGTTGTCTTGTCCAAGTAAGAAAAACAATTGAGACCTGCAATTGTGTGTAAATGAGGCAGAAAGTCAGGTCAGCAGCCTGGGACTTGGTCACAATTTTCGTCATGCCATATGGCAGCAGGGTCTACCATTAGACAACACAATATGCTTCCAATATCTTCCCTGGCGGTAGTACCTCCCTGTTTGGTAGCTATTTATAAGTTGATGACTTACGTCCCTTGGTTGGAGTAGCTCTTTTATTTGTCTAAGTATTTGCATGCCGCGGAAGATTCTGTTCAAGATATAATTACTAATGAAAATGAAATAATCGCAAGCATCGTGGAAGCAGGGTTAGGACGAGTGGATGCAAAGCTTGTGCCTGTGAAGACTCTTCTTGAAGCATTACAAATAGCCAAGTTGACGTATCATTTAACTCCAATTTTCACAGATCATGAGGGAGGATATTATTACCGTACCCTCTGTTGGCGTCAACTCTCATGCACAATGCTATTCTTATCCACATACCTATGCTAGGGCAACATAAATTTAATGCATGGCATTTGGAACCCTTCCCTTAGTATGTTAATGACACACTGTATACTCTGGATAGATCAAAAGTGCTTCTGCTAATAGATGACGAATATACCTTGCTAGCTTTGGATGATCCTAGGGTATTATCACGGTGTAAATCGTCATATTTACATTTACACGTATGTCCAGTCTATATATTCGCATTTACTCCTGCTGCAAAAGGGATATGTGAATTGGCAGTCTTACAAACTAACGTACGCACAGTGCTAACACAATGTAGTTATAGGCCAGTTACTAGGAAAACTGTGTTTCATGCGCATCTACATAATGTGCAATATTTTTTCTTTCCTGATGAAACTAATGTCATTTTAAAATGCCACGTTGGTGGTAAGCAGTTAGTTGTGAAAGGTTATTATAAGGCTTCGGATTACTGTGAGATAACTTGTAGTTCATTGAAGACCTTGCCTTCTCATCAGCATTTTGAATTGAACTGAAATCTTACTTCAGATTTAATTCCTTTTTTTCAAGTCCTTAACTTAACTATTGGTGAACTTAATATTGTGTCAGAGAAGTTGACAGTTATTTCTTACTTGAAAGAGTCACACTTTGCTGATTTAGATGATCTGTCATTTTTTTTGCACTAGGATTTGCAATAACGATTTTAACCAGTCCCACTAAAGTGTTAATTCTGGCAATGATATTTTTGTTTTTCTCATGTCTTCCAGGTTGAACATTGTACATAAGATACTAGCCCTTAAGACACTTAAGTCTAGGACCCCAGTAGTTGATGAGCCTATGGTTCCAGAGTCCCCAGCTTAGTGTCTACACATATGTTTGTAATATGGTTAGGTTAATGTATAGGATGTATTTTATGAGATTAGTTTATTCCTCGTGGAAGCTCGGAAGGTGGTGACCGAGCAATGTATTAGCCCCTTAGTCTTTATGTAAATGTCAGGGCAGTACATTAGGTTTATATAATCATTTCACCCCCTGTAACTTTCCACTGGCTATGAGGTGACATTGTCACATCACATGATGGGTAGGTTCCTTGAGGTGCGGCTCTAAGACTGTTAAGGTCAGCATTTAAGAGCCAGTAGCCTGGAGTATTGTCACTCAACACCTCACACCAACCAGACGTATTTAGCAGAGCTATTTAACATAGCCTCCGTCGTCATCTTAACACTCATAGGTACAGTGATTGAGTTACGGTGATATACACTTGGAACTGTATCTGAAATAGTTCCTCAATAAATGGATAACAGACAATTGGGTTTCGCTACTGTATAATATACATGTTCCAGCCTCATTAACCAAGACGGAATCAACGGTTAAAGGACTAGAACAATCCCATTCTTCATTGTCTCTGTGGTAGTACAAGGAGTGATCTTTTTTCTGGGTTAAATAAGGGTTATTCACTAGTGTTGGGATAAAAAGGACAAAGATGGCTTCTTCCAGAGGGCGGAGGAGGGGTCCAATATCAGGGTAGTGCGCATCAAGTAATTCCAACGATGCTTGACTCCATTGGTGAATGCCACAAAAGCCGCATGTGACTCTGTTTTAGCAATATCAGACAGAGTTTGGATTTCCTTCACCCACTCATTCACCTTTCCCGTTACGTACTTGGTCATAAAGTCATTCGTGCCAATTACCGCACCTAGATGTCTTTGGCCATCTTTTGTTATGTTGACCTCACTTCCACTGAAGACCTCCATTGCCCGTTCATAGTGTTCTGGCTTCACAATGAGGAAGGACTTGCTGGCGTTTGGATGGTACCCTATTTGTGGACCTCATGATATTACCAGGTCCCACCACTTTTTGATATCCTCCACTTTCCCTGCTCCTGTTAGGTTATCAACGTATGCCACTTACTTGACATCGGTTGTTTCATATTTCATTGTATGTTGGAGCACAGACAGGCCTAGTGCATACATTGCAATGGTGACGGTCCCCCTGCGTTGTTCCCTCAGTTGACTGTATGGTGGTATCTCCTCTTAGGGCCCTGAAGCTTGTTATGTAGAGGTCTGACGGGTTCCTATAGGTGTTTTCATCATACATTGCAAACCTTGAACACTTCATCTTGATGTTGTGCAATGCAGCCTTGCGGTTGATTTTGTTGAATGCGATGGATGTGTCAACCAGAAGTACTGCCTCACAATCACGCTGCTCAAATATCTTTCTCATAGTATGAATCCCAGCCTGGTGGCCAGCACGTACTTGCAGGTTCCTTGCAGCTGCCCTGACATCATCATTTACCACCTGCATTATGCATTTTCCAGTGAACTGTCTCAACACTTCTCCCACGCCTACAGGCCTACATCCTGGATTACTATCTAGGGGAATGAGGTGGCAGGCTGTCAGAGCATGGAGGTGGTAGCAGCATGAGGTTGCTAGCTTTCCTGCAAGGGTGGCGATGGCATTGCTGACATCACCTGCTGCAGCACCAAACTTGTTAGTGCTAAGGATGACTCTCCAACCGTTTGCATCCAGGTCTGAAGGGCCTGCCTCTCCCTGTCTTCAGTGCTTATTTTCTCGAACATGACAGCATTTGGAGGGATATAGGCACACTGAAATCTGAATCCTTCCCCTACTCTTGCAGGGGATATTTTTCCTTCAGTTGTTGTAATGTCTCTTTGTTTATTCGCAAAACACCACCGGAAGATTCCTCTGTGAGAGATCTTGCCCTCAAGGACACTTTTCCCACCTGTATCTTGTTACCAAACTTCTTGGCAACTTCTTCAGTGTTTTGCTTTCCGTCTCCTATGAATTTTAGACTCGCCTGCAGTGTTCTTGCCTCGCGTAGGAGACCACCAAGAACCTCGTTCTGCCACATTGTCAGTTTTCTATTTATTGCTGCTACATTTTCTTTGTACTTAGACCTTGCGTGTGTCCTCTAACATAATACATGGGGTATGATTACCAGTATTTGAAGAGCTAGTGTGCCAGGGCGTGTCGTCAGTGTAATTGATTACGAGGCAAATCATCTCCCGGGTCATTTCTTTGGTTGCCGTACACTTGGGTGGTTGAAAAAAGTTAGCTGGCGACCACCTGACCACTTCTGAGTAGGCTTCTTTGACCCACTTCGCCGCATCGTCCCCCGACTAGCCTTTCCAGTGTGGTGGCTGTCTGTCATTCACCTCGTGGACATCTGCTAATGTTGGAGTGGCATTTATTGACACTACATTTTCAGACTGAGTGGACTCACTGCTATCATTCAGGATATCATCGGGCAGTGATGTCAGGGCGATATCCACTGTGACCTCCTGTGACTTCTCCCTGCCCAGGGGTTTCCGACAATTGTTCCCCTTTCTGCATCACAAACATCGACGGATGTTTCTTGTACATTAACAGATTGTGCAATTTTGGTTCTGGCTAGTACAGATGCAGCAAAAGCAGTTACCCGACATAATGCTCCACACTTTGAGCAACAGGAAAGTCTGCCACTGTCATATGCTTTGGTCTCATTCGGAGGAAAATAGTTCTCATGAGAAAAGGGCAAAGATGTAACAGGTTGGCCAGCAGTGTCCTGATAGTAGGGACATACGTGCATGGGTATGGGTGTGTAGGCCACCCCTGGGGGTGAGTGCAACAGTTTATACAAAATTGGAATTATACACTGGGAGCAGGAATTGTTACACCTGAATTTTATTTGTATAACGATGGCAAAAATAATACAAAATTCTATGATCACACTAATGTAAGTATAGTAATAAAGTCTTACTTGGTCGGGTGTGGAGGGTGGCTGGAACTTCCCAGGGTGTCTGCTTACATGTGGGCATTGACAGCATGCGTAGAATAGCTGGCCTTCTATCACTGGCCTCAGGGGCGGGAGTCGCGAGACCGCTCCTTCTACTGCTATTACGACTACTACTTTTTTCTTTTCTTTTTTTTAATATGGCCTCCAGCCTCCCCCAATAACCACACCTTCGCCACCATTTTATTACCTTAAAATTAAATATAGTAATACATAAGTAGGTACCTTAGCTGTGTTGAGTTAGTTGAGCCGTAGATCTATGCGGCATTCAGTGACTGTTGCCTCAAAGTCGATATCTGCGACTGTTGTCGGCTTTGGGGCCGATGCTCTCGTTCACCTGTGGCAAAGCAATGCAGACCTAAGCAGAGAGAAGGACAATCGACATCTCAACCAGGCTGTAACATAATTTCTGGGCTGCTGCTTCCATTCAGATAACACCCCCGCGAGTCTGGCGTAAAAGCATCTTGCACTTGGTCCCATCCCGCCAGAGGTTGTGTATTTAATGTTTGAGCCAATATTATAGATATAATATTGGCTCAAACCTTAAATACCCTAGATCTTTCATAGACAAATGCCTGAACATTACTAAGAAATCTTTTTATAGAACTGATCCCAAGCCCACCCATGACCATAAGAATCTCTTAGTATTACCATTTCACAAAAATTTCTCTCAAATTCCTTTACAACTAAAATCCTGGAACGTAAATATGGCATTTAAAAACTCATGCACTGTTAAACAAATGTTAATTAAGAACTCCCCCAACAATACAAGTGGTTGCATTTATAAAGTTCCTTGCAAGGAATGTAATATGTTTTACTTAGGCCAGACAGGTAAAGATCTTGTAACTAGACTTAAACAACATAAATATAGTGTTAGGACAGGCCAGGAATCCAAGGCTCTGTTTGTTCATTTGAGGGGCAATAAGCATTGCATTGACTGGGATAATGCCTGCTCAATATTACCTTGGAATTCAATTGATAGTAGGAACATTATAGAATCTAGTCTCATTAAACATACAGAATCAGTCAACATGAATTTGAGTAATGGTATGTACAAATTGGATAATTTCGTAATTAAGAAGATTTGCAACCAGGTGGGAAGGTTGGGTCAGCTTACCCTCTGACCTGACTACCGACCACTGCGGTGCTTTTGTGAAGATTAGAAGGGTCATTACCTATACCTGACAATTGTGGACTTGATATCACCCTCCTCTGTATATATATAACTCGTTCTGTACTTCTCCTTAGTTGTACTCACCCCTGAAGATGTGAATTACACAAAAGCGCTTGGGAAATTCGTGTTTTCTTTTTCCTTGTGGTTATCAGCATATACCTGGATCATGCGCACCTACAGTGATTTATTTGCATATATATATATATATATATATATATATATATATATATATATATATATATATATATATATATATATATATATATATATATATATATATATATATTGTTACGAACCACGCCACCAATTGTCATGATCTACCTACCCAGCACCACGAGCAACGCCATCTAGGGACGAAACCCGAGTATGACTACTCTTAGTTACCACTCCGGGGTTTCCCTTCTCCATATCCTGGTTGTTGCGTCACCTCCTCAAAGTCTTCCTCGTCAGCTCCAGTTCGATGAGAGTTCAGTTCACTCTGGGAAGTGACCACAGGATCACCTATCCTGGAAACCTACGGCACAGTGACTACCTACAGTCTTCTACAATACTCAGCCTTGCTCGTCAGCCATCTCAGCTCCTCACTTAAGTATTTGTAATCTTATATTGCCTCCCCACCTCCACCTTGCTTCAAATTATTGTATGTTGTATAAATATGTATATACTGTTAATGTTTAGGTTAAGTATGGTTAAGGGTAAATTATAGAAAGCTGAATATTTTGTTAAGGAATTTATGGTACTTTATTATACACAACACAAACTCGCATCCTTTGTCTACCCTTTTATAGTCCGATTGTCTTTGTTTTTTTATTGTTGTTGCCTGTTGGGATCTGGGTAGACTTTTAACTGTATTCTAAATCCCCAACTCGTAACAATATATATATATATATATATATATATATATATATATATATATATATATATATATATATATATATATATATATATATATATATATATACAATCAACACCTCAACCCACCAGGATTCGAACCCACGAGCCCATGACTGTGACCTGGGAACGCTAACCGCTGGACCACCAGGATACTAAAAGCACCAATCCCGTAAACACATGCTCCCTAACCTAACACATAGATTCCACCAGCACTCCGTAGTTTTTTAAGGCACAACCAACAGGCACCCGTAGTTTAAGGCTCAAGCTAGCCTTTCTCAACCTTGGAAATGTACCTCTAAGTTCCACTGGACTCTTGGTCCCAGTGTGTGACCCTGTATCACTCAGCTGGATTCACTTTTACCCCCAGTACATCCATGAAACAGAAGGGAGTGAGCCAATCAGACCTTGTACAGTTGACAGAAGCTTTAGCTTCCCGTTAGAAAAATGTTTTCACGAAGCTGATTGAAAATTTGTGGTATTGTGAGCCGAGGTAGAGGAGAGCAGATAACCCCAACGATCGTCACGTCGTTAGTTGGGCACCCAGACGGCTAGTTTCACTCCAACTCTCACCATACTCAACAGGTGGCTCAAACCCGGGTCAGTGGACGGTCATACAGCTCGTTTCACCACTCGTCAGTGGACGCTATCATACCGGGTGGGGTCTACAGAACCCTGAAAAACCCGGGCTGTTAGCTATTGTCTCACATCACCGTTTGTTCCTACCGCCTTATCTTGCTTTGTCTGAGATTGAATAAAACTTACTTGTTAATACTGATGTTATATAAACGAAGAAACAGGTCACGCGACCCGTCTCTCCTGGGTACAGCACAGAGGTGGTCCTTGACCTCTCTCACAACTCCCCAGCCATGCTTGCTCACTGGTTCACGCTTTTCAGGAGTGACTTATTTACCAGACGATTTACAGCTTAATTACAACGTACGCAACATTTTCAGACTGGGAAACGATCTATAATTATTTTCAATTTAATAACATATTTAATTTCATGATTCGCGTCCGTATTAACTCGGTAAATTACATTTAATATTGTATAGGCCAAGTTCCACAAACTCTCGCGACGTGCAAGAGCGCTCCTCCCTTAGTCGACCTTGAAAACTCAGTATCGCCAATGGCGCTGCATTTGAAATTACACTGAAATTTCTGAATATTACAATCGACCCTCCTAAAAAAATGAAAGCACTGTCCTCATGTGCTGAGAAAAAGTATGCAACGACCTCCCACAGAAAAGACTTGTTCTAAATACTGCATCTCACCCCTGTAACGTGCTAAACGCAGCATTCCCGTCTTCTCTTCTCCCCTTCTCTCTCCCGCTAACACTCGACCCCTCTAAAAAAAGACAGCACTGTCTTCATGTGCTGAGAGAACAACTTAGAAACCACCTTCAACTCTGCCCTATTCCAACTCGCAGCCAGCAACTCCATTTCTTGCCTAGCCCAATTCAAAACCGCCCAGAACATACACGCTCCCCTTTTGCCTGGCCCGTAAGCTAGAGAACCAATGTCAAAAATATTACCAAATCCACATCCTGCATACTCTCCTTTGGCCTGGCCCTTGAACTAAGAGAACCAGTGTCAAAACAATACTCAGTCCAACTCAAACATGCTCTCCTTTGGCCTGGCCCTTGTACTAGAGAACCAATGTCAAACAATACTCAGTCCAAATCAAATATGCTCTCCTTTTGCCAGGCCCTTGAAATAAGAGGTACCAATGTCAAAACAATACTCAGTCCATACGAACGCTCTCACGGCTTCAACGATCGACTCAATCCACGTCTCCGAACCTCATGCCGGCAGGCCAGCCCTCTGACAATGTAGCAGTCCGCGGTAATTGTATCTCTCCAAACCCCTCTGCCTTACTCACAACTCCTCGAACTCACTCTCAGCAACCTGCATTTTCTCATTTACCTGCACCTCTCTGAACTACTACTCTTCTGCCACCCCACACCTTCCGCAGCTGGCTATGTAGTCCCGCACTGTTTCTCCCATGTCTGGCCAAAACCCACGCTCCTGCACCAGCGACAGAGTACCATCTCGCCCCTGATGTCCCACCTCGTCGTGGCAGGCTCTAATCAAAGCCGCCTGCAGGTTTGAAGATAACACTGGCACCTCCCTCCATAGATTCTTTTCTTCGAGTTTTCTATGCCAGATAATCTCTTCTCTTACGATCAAGGAATTCCTCGCTCGGTACATCTTGCGGAAGTGATCATTTTGGAGCTTTACCTGTACCTCGTCCTCCTGCAGCTCTCCCGCCACCCATCTTCGCATTTTTGTAACATAGTTCATGCCTTCTTGCTCCCTACGCATCCCATCTATTGTCCACAGTTCCTTCCTTCCTGCCCCGTTCTCCTCTACTAAATGCATAGCTGAATACTCTCCTTCGCTATCTTCCTCCTGTTCCGTCGTGATTCTAGATAGAGTATCTGCCACAATGTTGTTTTTCCCCGGCTTGTACTCTATTGTAAAGTTAAACTGCTCGAGATCTGCATTCCACCTACTTTCCACGGCACCTAGCTTAACCTTCTCTCGGTGACTGTATAGACTGTGAAATGTTTCCCTGCCAAATAATCCCTGAATTTATCTACTACTGCCAATTTGAGTGCTAACATCTCTAACTTACGAGAACTATAGTTGTTCATGTTACGTTCTGATGTCCTCAGGCCCCGACTTGCATAGCACACCGGATGCAACCTGCTATCCTTCCGCTGGGACAGAACCGCACCGAGCCCACTAAAACTTGCATCTGTCTCTAATATAAACTCCTGAGTGAAATCTGGGCAAGCCAACACCGGTGTCTGCGTCACCCTGTCTTTCAGTTTCTCAAAAGCCTGCTGCTGTTCCTCTCCCCACTTACTATCTACCCGATCCTTAGATTTCCCATGCATCAACGCATGCAGTGGAGCAGCTATTTGGGCAAACCCTTTAACAAATTTCCTATAAAATGATGTGAACCCTACAAAAGATCGCACATCTTTCACCGTCTGAGGGACTGGCCAATCTCTTACTACCCTAATTTTCTCAGGATCAGCTGTGATGCCTTCAGCTGACACCTGATATCCTAAATATCTTACTTTGGAAGCCATTATTTCACACTTTTAGGTTTAAATCTTAAGTTATTCTCCCTCATCCTGCAAAGTAATTCCCTCAATCTGACTATATGCTGATCTATTGTACTTGAAATCACCATCACATCATCAAGGTATACAAGTAACGAGGAGAAAATCTTATCCCTTAAAATCCGCTCCATGTATCTCTGAAAGGTTCCCGGACTATTTGACAATCCCATTGCAGTCGCTTGTACTCAAAGTGTCCGAAGCTTGTGCTGAAGGCAGTCTTTGGACGGTCTGAAGGTTTTAATTTGATTTGGTGATATCCTGCTGCCAGGATCAAACGTTGAGAAAATCCGGGCTCCCGTCCTTTCCGCACTACTACAATGGCGGCAGAGTAAGTGACTCTACTATGCTGAATTACTTCCTGATCTAACAGCTGGCTAATGCGCTGCTTCACCTCTGTACCTGGTTTGAGGGATCCTCCGGTATGGCAACCCAACTGCCTGTCTGTAGTCACTGGGATCTCTTTGGGCTGCCGAACCCCACACTTTCCTATGGGCTGGCCCTCCTCAAAAAAAATATCACTAAACTCTTCTATTAAACCCTCTAACCGCACGCTCTTGTTCCCTTGCCATTCATTTTCCGTGTGCACCCCCCTGACCTCCGTAATACATCCGGTTGAACTGTCATCACATACACCCTCACTGATGCGTCTGCCTCGACTTCCGTCCCAGAAGCCACTCTTCCCAATCGCCACTGCTCCTCTAAGTTCCTACGACGATCAGATTTGTCACCAAATTTGGTCATGCCTCTCACCACTCTACAGCTGTTTGCAACATCATCACACCCTTGTAAGCACCCAACCTTCATCCTCCATTGTTAGAGGTTCAATCACTACTTCCCTTGTTAGCCAGTACCTGGCTTAATGAGGGAACACATACCGACAGCAGCCGAGTACTCCGGGGAGGGCGGTTGGGCTTTTCCTCTCCGTCGCACAACACCCCAGGCTAATGGCCTCTAGCCACATACAAGCAACTGCCTAACCTCATGCAAGGAATTTTCCCACTGAGCGGTGCTTCCTGGTTTCCCCTGCACAAGTGATACATGTGCAGCCAGATCTCCTCAACCTCTCCCAGCACATTCAACCCCAACAACCCAACAACATGAGATTACTCCCTTGCCCTGGGTCTCAATCCCTGAGAAACCAACAGCCCCACATCAGTGACTTCCACCCCCACATGACCATAGTGACCTGGGGCCAAGCACACCACACACGGCACTGGAAATTCTGACGCCCTTTTACCCTATTCTAGTGGGTTGCAACCCACGCCTGTAAGGTCTTAGCTCCCGACGGTAGAAGTGTTCATCACCAACGACACTTGCCCAGTATCTGCTAAACCCAACATTTCAATGACCCATACCAGCGCACCGAAACCTTAGGACACTCTGCTTTCAGCCCAAGGTACACACTACTGTTAAAAAAAATCTTGTAAAATTTACATAAAATTCCTGGTTATATTGTTGCCAAACATTTTCTTTATAATTTACATAGAGATTCTGTATATATTTTACATAAAATATCAGTTGAATTAACAGATTGTTAAAGCGGCTGAAGCTCCAACAACTTGTCCGGAATACGAATTTGCAACTTTCGATTATAGCAGGTACCTTACATTACTGCTATAGGGTGAACAGGGACCAAGGGGACTAGGAAGAGTGTCCAAACAACTTCCGCCGGCTCCGGGAATCAAACCTTGCGACATCTTTATTTTGCGAGAGGCAAGAGCTGTACCCACTCTACCAGCGACCCCCCCTTCAATGTGGTGGATGTGGCGCTTATTTGAAATAATGTAAACAAACACCGACATACGACGAACGTGAAGCACAAACAACCGCCAACGGCATATTCAGTAATTATATATAGAAATAACAGCATTTACATGCAATTTTAAATGTTCTTGCACCATGATAAAATGTCAGTTTATACTGATAACCAAACAAATTGAAACAGAGAAAGAGAGAGTGTCTGAAATATTTTTACAGACCAAAAATGTAATTCAATACTATTTGAAATGGAAATACAGAAGAAACATGTAAAAATACTGAATTTTCTAACAAAGTGTACCTTCTGTCGTGATTAAATTTGTCATGTGACCACGCTGACCCGGGTCCGCCTCTTTTGGGCTCAAGTAACATTGCCGGTGGAATCTACAGAGGCTAGAACGGTTGGAGTGGGGACTGTCATTCTGACCGTTTCCTTGACCGCCAGTTCTTCTGATTATTTTTCCAACTCTATGCTGCCTATTGGCCATCCCTGGGACACTCTCCTGTCCGGGACCTGTCTGTGCAATTGAAACTGAGGTGTGTCTCTTGTCCACACGCATAGCACATCGGGAGAATCGAGCCTCCAGCCGCCTGGTGGTTCGTTCTCTTCGCTTAGTCCGCGGTACCTCCCTCAAAGCATCTCTGTTTTTGTTCGACTTCTCTCAGCCCCGTGATCCACTCATCTAGGACTACGGTGAGGATACTTCTGATCTCCCTCCCTCCAATAACCACATACGGCTTCTTTATTCTCCTCCTGAGCCCCCTTCGGAGTGATTGCAACTCTCCCAACAGGGCCTTATCATATTTATGTCCATGGTGGTTCAACCCATCGTTTAAATCGGAGCATAGCATCATATGATATTCAAGAAGCGTTTTCTGTTACCCCGTTGTTTCCGGGATTCACCTTCTGAATGGCGCCGTATGGGCCGTCTGCCCGCCGTATTGCGGCTTCACACCAGTTAATTCATCTACTGCTTCCCAGTCTCTGCGTGCATTGTATACGCGATCTGCCGCAGGCCCCGCAAGATGCCTTTTATTATGAATTGATTCGACCGGACTTCGTCTCCGTCTAGCAGCTTGAGGGTTCAGTCAACCTCTTAACCACTTCCCCTACCTCTCTATTCCTGGCCTACCGTCGAACTTAGACATGGTCAACCCAGCCTGAGACTATTGTGTCTTCTCATCTCCCACATTGTCCTTCATTATGTTGCATCTGGATGCTGTGTCTTTACTCCTATCTAGTGCATCCCCAACTGAGCTAGGTGTTGTTGATACCTTCTCTAACTGTTGCAATTGTATGTGGTACTCTTTAACTGTTGTACATATAATCTATACGCCCCCTGATTTGGTTCTCCCATGCCTGACACATTCCCCATTGATCTTCCCTTCTAACTGTTCCAGTTTGTTCCTGGTACTCTCCCCAGATTTTCTCCCTCTAGCTTCCTCCCAATACGTTCCACGAACTCTTCTTCCCCAACTATACCAAACCCGGGCTGTTCCTCCTTTTCTCCGAGTAATCCCGCACCGTCAACCACCACAAACCCATTCCTTATTGTATGAGTACATGAGAGAGCTGGGATCACACACTACCGTTTCCATCCACTCCATGATTACCATTGTCCCACCCACAGTAGAACTATCAGTCACGAAATAAAAATAACTACGCCTCTTGCTACCATTTGTAACCGGTCGGAATTACGGACCTTTAATTTCACTTGGACTTGGGGGTTTATTACAAATATTATTAGATGGTAATTGCAGTGGAAGTGCCCCTTGGAGAAAAAATCCTGAACCAGCACAAGAACACTTCAACTTACTAACAAATGAATTGTCCGCGGACCATGGGAAGGATAGCGTCAGACTGGGATGAATGAGACACACTGTAAAATTTAGACACTTATATTCCTCTCCAACACTACAGACACAATCAAATAATGGTACATCAACATACGCCAAGACCTCTTAACCTGAACTTAAAGCACTACTCTGGGGAATACAAGTTTATACATGATATTGAAATTATTAGAAACTCAGACAATGCCTCATTAAACAACAATAATTTCAAAGTATTAAGAATTGTTATGCACACATGAAACAGGCCTTAAGGGCTTTCAACAAAATAATATCAACCACTGAGAATGGTATTAAAAATAAGAAATTAATAACTATACATGAATAGGGCCTTAAGGGCACTCAACAAAATTATATCAAGCACTGAGAAAATGGTATAAAAACATAAGAACTTATTAACTCCACCCTGATTAGGACTTCAGGGCACTCAACAAAATTATACTCACCCCCAACAGATACAAACCTCCTAACCCAATCTAACAAAACTCTGGGGAACATATACCTGAAATTGAAATTTTAAAGAAATATTAAATGCATTAAAGGATCTACATCACAGTATCATCACTTACAACATAGGAGAACTCATCAGAAAATAGTTCCCCATTCTCTGTTTCAATTAGTGACACAAAACATAAAAACAATACTATCACAATTATTTAAGAAATATTAATTACACATAGCAAAGACAATACTCTAACTGAAAAAATATTATCACTCAGATTGGTAGAAGTTACTGAATCCACCCACACCAAAACACATGCCCCCAACCAACACATCTCCACTCTGCACTCTGTAGCTTTTTAAGGCACAACAACAGGCACCCGTAGTTTAAGGCCCAAGCCAGCCTTTCTCAACCTTGAAATGTAATACCTCTGTTCCACTGGACCTGGGTCTCCAGCGTGTGACGCTGTATCACTCAGCTGGTTTTACCCCAGTACATCCATATATGAAACGGAAGGAAGTGAGCCAATCGACCTTGTACAGTTGAGAGAAGCTTTAGCTTCCCATTAGCAAAAGGTTTTCACTTGTTCTGTTTGATGATATGGTGGTATTGTGAGCCGAGAGGTAGAGAGAGCTTGATGACCCCAACGATCGTCAATGTCGTTAGTTGGACACCCAGACGGATAGTTTCACTCCAACTCTCACCAAACTCAACAGGTGGCTCTAACCCAGGTCAGTGGACTGTCATACAGCTTCAAGGTTTTCACCACTCGTCTCATCCCACCAGTGGACGTTATCATACCGGGTGAGGTCTACAGAACCGTGAAAACCTGGGCTCTTAGCTATTGTCTCACATCACCGTTTGTTCCTACCGCCCTATCTAGCTTCTTTGTCTGAGACAACAAATCTTGCTTGTTAATACTGGTGTTAAATAAAACGAAGGAACCAGGTCACGCGATCTGTCTCCTAAGTAGCACAGAGGTGGTCCTTGACCTCTCTTATAACTCCCCAGCCAGGCTTGCCCACTGGTTCACGCTTTCGGGAGTGACTATTTACCAGACGATTAACAGCTTAATTAGGACGTACGCAACATTTTCTTTCAGACTGGGAAACGATCTATAATTATTTTCTTTCAATTTACACCCATATTTAATTCTGCTGAATCAATCGCGTCCCTATTAACTCGGTAAATTACATTTAATATTGCATAGACCAAGTTCCTCAAACTCTTGCCACGTGCAGGAGCGCTCCTCCCTCAGTCGACCTTGAAAACTCAGTATCGCCAATGGCACGGCGTTTGAAATTGCACTGAAATTTCTGAATATCACATATATATATATATATATATATATATATATATATATATATATATATATATATATATATATATATATATATATATATATATATATATATCAAATAAATCACTGTAGGTGCGCGTGATCTGGGTATATGCTGATAACCACAAGGAAAAGAAAGAAACACGAAGTTCCCAAGCGCTTTCGTGTAATTCACATCTTCAGGGGTGAGTACAGGCTAGTCTGTACTCACCCTGTGAATCAACATGAAATATATATATATATATATATATATATATATATATATATATATATATATATATATATATATATATATATATATATATATATATATATATATATATATATATATATATATATATATATACATATATGTGTGTGTGTGTGCGTGCGTGAGTGTGTAATAATAATAATAATAATAATAATAATAAATACCGGTTTATTGAAAGTACATGGCAGACGGAAGGCCGAAAATATTCAGTTACATATGTGATATAAATATGATATATAAAAGCTAGGTGGGGAGAATCTCAAACTACAGGGCATTTCAATATAGTGACAGTGCAAAAAGTAAGATTTTGTGTGTCTGTGTGTGTGTGTGTGTGTGTGTGTGTGTGTGTGTGTGTGTTACGACCCTTGGGCCTCTTAAGGGTGTAACAATATCACAAATTCACAAATTTCACTTTGTACTATAGGTCCAGGAATAGATCCCACCAAATTATCACCTCATTACTATGGGGTATATTGAAATACATGCAGTAGTTTTAATAACAATATATTAACAAATAAAGAATAAAATAAATATATCAGTATGTACAAAAATAAACAAATACAAGTT
Source organism: Homarus americanus (assembly GCF_018991925.1). NCBI lineage: Eukaryota > Metazoa > Arthropoda > Malacostraca > Decapoda > Nephropidae > Homarus > Homarus americanus. Next base: position 37,900 of record NW_024737411.1, read on the forward strand.
AAATCTGATCAAATAAATGACTCAACCGAGTGGCAAAATAATGAACACAAAAGTAAAGACTTATTTAGTCTAAAAACTACGATGAACAACGTGGTCTATCCACCACACGAAACCTCATAAATAAGTAAGTTATTTTCCGTGGAATTCCAAAATATGATTAACAATAATCTTTCACAAATAATACTTTACTTGGTGTTATAAAAGTCGAGCAAGGTTTACACGTTATACCACTAGAAACATACTGTACAATAAGAAAGGAGATACTCTGTACCTAACTTAACATTGCCGGGCCCATAATAAAGTAAACAAAGCGAGAGGACGCTGCAGAAATGACGTCACAAACAAAAGACGTTCACGTTGCGAATCCACAACCAACGATGGAACGCTCACTCGTAACAGTGTGTGTGTGTGTGTGTGAATTTTTCTGTGCTAGTCTTGTCTTAGTCATTCTTTATCACTTTCACCAGACAGATCCAATTGCACAAGACATGCCTATGCAGTAAACACAACTTCAGTCACCACTATATGATAGGACAGTTGTTGGGGGGGGGGAATTCCCGCCCCAGCACTGACACAGACACACAAAACTTACACAAAAACGTATCCACAGAAAACACATACAAACATACATACCAAACAAACATATTTTTACAAGAGTTTTTTGGTATATTTCATCATAAATATTTTTCTTATGACATAACTTGGCCCTTCATAGCTACTGTATTTCCTCCCTTCTTCTGATGTTACCATTATCACACTCTGTCTTTCTCTTTGTAGTGTGAAACCGAAAGTTACACTCCAATCTCACTCTCTCTCTCTCTCTCTCTCTCTCTCTCTCTGTATTTTCTCTTTGTTATATCATGCTTTTCCACTTCCTATCCTTTATCAATTTGTTTTTCCTCTTCTTGTTTCTTTATATTATCTCCTCTCTTTATATATTTTCCTTTTTTGTCATACCTTGCCTTTTTCTTTCGTTATACACATTTTTCACATTTTTCATTTTTCTTTACATTACCTAACTGTCCCTCTCTCTCTCGATCTCTCTCTTGTCATTTTCTTTCTCTCTCTCAGTTCACATTTTTCCTTACCTTTTCCCTCTTTATCTCTTTCTATCTTAAATTTCCTTTATATCTTTTTCGTTCTCTTTCGTCCTCGTTGTAGTATATTCGTGGCATCTGTATTGGCAGTATGGTTAATCTTTTGACACCTGTATCCATGTTGGCAGGGTGGTTCATTTAGTGCCACCCTTGACATCCGTATTCGCAGGATGATTCTTCCATGTGGCACTGTGTCACCTGTGGCTCCTCCAGGTTACTGAAGTATTCATCAGCTGGAGGTCAGGTCAGGTCTGTCGCTTGATGATACATTCATTATAGTTTTATAGCAAGAAAAAATTTACGATACTGTCTCTCTCTCTTCTAAACCTAACCTAATGTAAACATAACTTAGCCTACCCTAACCTAAACTAATTAAGTTTAGTTTCTTCCTAACCTACCGCAAGCTAACCGAATCCAACTTTAACCTAAACTAACCTAGCCTTGCGTGTTTTCAGTTCCATCATTATTACATCACTAATTTCCTCTGTCTTATTGTTTTCAACTCAATCACAGTGTCGTCAGCGTTCCACCACAAAGACTATCAGTGTTGTAACAGTTCCATCACAATGACTCTAAGATTATTAAAGTTCCATCATAAAGACTCATAGTGTTGCCAGAGTTCCATCACAAAGACTCAGTGTTGTCAGAGTTCCACCACAAAGATTCTCAGATTATCATAATTCCATCATAAAGACTCATAGTGTAGTCAGCGTTCCACCACAAAGACTATCAGTGTTGTCATACTTCCAACACAAAGACTCTCATCTCTAATGTATCTTCAGCGTCATGAATCTTGGCTTGATTTGGCTTGGAACATCAGGAGAACAAAGATAACAACAGGAGAAAAAAGATAACAACAGAATGATGGTTACAAGTGTTCCCTGAAGAATGCAGTGATG